>NC_031967.2:64910220-65070220 GCF_001858045.2 Oreochromis niloticus
GTTTGGCTCTGCGCTACTTAATTTGGATTGGCTGTTCTTTTTTTTAAAGAGAACAATAGAGATGAGGCCTATCGCAATAGTTTAATTTTTCTATCGAGAAAAAGTTATTTCGCAATACATATCGTTATCGTTCTATCGCCCAGCTCTAGTAGAATGATAGCATTAACTGACTTTCTTGTTGTGTTTGTGGATATATTACTGACCAAGGCTCACAAAATGTCAAAATCTCTGGTAGTCCTTCGGGCAGGCACTCTTCAGTTTTTGGTAGCCCAAAATAAATTTAAGTAGCCCGAATAAAAAAGAGAGCAATTTTTTAATGTTTTGTTTCTGTTACAATATTATACATTAAAGTATAATATTGTAACGGAAACAAAAATTAATCAGAAAGTTGTTAAAATACAAATCACAACAACTGTATAAAAATTACAATCATCAACTCAAATACTTGTTTCTAATTGAACAGAAATTTCTATGAACTTGTAAGAACTGTGTAGAACATGAATCAGTCTGTGTCAGATCCTGAATCTGAAATTTCCACTGAAGTCAAGGGTAAGGGTTAAGTGGAACCAAGATCTAGGCCATTTGCTTTTTGAAGTTTGCATAGACTGCTAAATTTTGACAATGGTAGTTCACTCTTTGCAACATAGTACGCTTTTTAAAGATTTTTCAGGACTTCTGCTTGTGCTTGGTTTATTTTTAGTATGTTTTTTGCAATTGCTGTTTGTTCTGGGAAAGATACTGCAGACTGGGCAATAATGCATTTCTTGCATTTCTCATGGGTTCTGATGGGGTCTTTCTAAAAATTACTGGTCCCAGTTACAAAGGCGCTTGTCGACTCAAATGAAATGAAACTCACAACACACCTGGCAGAACATCATGTTATTTAGCTCGTCATATTCCAGCCACAGAAATTCTTTTGTCCATGAAACCAAAAAAGCTGAGCTTTCTTTTTGCCTCATAGTCTGATTTGTCATAACTTTTCCGTTTTGTGGTAGGCTTTTATTTGGCTGCCCCTTCTTCACCCTGACCTGTCTTATTTGGCTCAGCAGAACTAAAATACTGGCGTAAATCCTGCTGCTTTTACACACATACTTACATAACGGTCAGCGATTCTCTGCGCAATCAACCTCTCACATGTTTAAGCTTGCTGTGGGAGATTTCACTTGTCATGTCTGAATAGTACCTAAGCTAATGAGTGATAAGACGATGTCAGAGGAATTGGTGCGCAATTAATCGTCTCTCACCAATCAGTGCTGCTGCTCTCTACACACCGTTCGCCCGATCGCAAAGTGAAAGTGAAAGCAAAAAACAAGCACAAATTCAAACGCGATTTCAATATGTCACATATTGGCAGTGGCTCATCGATGCCACTGACATAATTACTCAGCTACATTTTCGAAAGAATGCAAAAGCATTGACATATATTTTCCCTTCCTATGATAGCCCGACGGGCAGGGCTGAGATAGATTTTGGTAGCCCGACTGGAAAAATCGCTAGCCCCGGGACTTCGGGCTAGCGATTTTGCGAGCCCTGCTGACTTTAATTATCTATAAATTCATTGCATTCTCTGTAAGATTATGGTCAACTGTGGAACAGCATATATTTTAGAGTCAAAGCTTAAGATTAAGAAAAGATTACGTCTGCATGGCCCACAAGCTCATGTGACCTTAGGACGTCACTGTCATCTTCCTGCTCCTAAAAATATATACATACAACTAGGGATGAGTACCGGTATCTGGTGCCGTGATGGCACCGGTTCTGACATAAACGGTAGTAATCAGACCGAAAAGCAGCGCACATTTCCATTTCGGTGCTTTATTTTTCCTGAGCTGTGATACACTTTAGATTCTAGCCAATCATTTTACGTTTCCAAGGATAGTAGGAGGGTCCAGGTACGTACGTTCTTTTAGAGCAGAGCTACAGATTAAAAATGTCCAAGGCGAAGCGGTCAAAAGTCTGGCTGTACTTCACAGCAAAAGATGCAAACTCAGCAGCCTGCAACAAGTGGTTTAAGGTGATACTGTGATACTGTCAAAGGAGGTAACATCTAAAATCCGGCGACGCATAGCGGGGGTTTTTTAAGCCGAGAAATGCGCCGTATTTGATAACTTGCTGCGAGACCTCACACCGTGCACATCTACTGCGGGTGTGGTGCCTGTTATCGGACCCGGAGTTAGCAACATCCCCCAAAAACCCAAAGAGGAGAGTCCTGGCCCCTAGCCCTGCCAGTGCAGCAGAAATGACGACAGATGATGATGGCAGCAGCAGCCGTTCTTCTCTGCGTGAGTAGCTTAATGTTGTTTGTGTGTAATTTACGTTGAGTAGGCTAACCACGTTATTACATTAATGCATGTAAGGTGAACTAGCAAACACCGTCGTAGTTACATGCGGCTGTCTTCTTGTTTGATGGCAGATACTCCCTTCACCCTGGCCAAAAAGTGATCAAAGAAAAAGCGGGAAACAGTTAAACATGAGAGGTTTTTGCATAAAGTTTGTGTTTTTTCCATTGTTTAAGCACTGCTTCCAGCCAAGAGTGAGACCATATATGCCCTATAGCTGCAGAAAAGGCTAACATTGTTATCTTTTTACAAAAAAACAGCTGAACACAAGAGGTTTTTGGACCAATTTCGTGTTCTCCATTCTTTAAGCACCGGTTCGAGCACCGTTTAAGCACCAGCACCGTTTCAAAAGTACCAGTTTGGTATTGGTATCGGATAAAACTTAAACGATACCCATCCCTACATACAACCACCGGGTTCCACATTGAAGTTTCATATGTATTGAGGAGTTTAGTCATGTTTATTTGCTCTGCTTTTTTTTTATATCAGGGATAAAATGCATATACTTTTTATGTCCCAGCTGAGTAACAGGAGAAGAGTCTGGTGGAGCAACAGAGGAACAATTTCAGCCATTTGGACTCAGCTCAGCCACTATAGAGGAAACAATGACTTCAACACAAAAGGTGAGAAAAATATCACTGTTACACTGTTATTGAAACTGTGTGCTCAGCTGGTTGGTTTTTAAAAACATGTTAACAGCAGCATTATCTTTTCCATCCCGGGCTCCTCCACATACACAGAATCTACATTCACAACCAAAAAACTCAGAGGTTAAAAGAAGATACACACATAATTTTTTATCGGCACACATTGAAACAACAATATCAAAAATTGAACTCACAATTTTTTATGAGTAAAATACTTTTTCCACTTATCAATATTTCTTTAGTATGTATTTACATTATGACTGTCATTGTATCATTGTATCATTGAAATGTGATACTATCACCAGAAGGTGATGGTAACACACCTACAATGTGTTTGTTGACAGAGGGAGTTACAGTTTCTTCCACGACTGCATTTCACTCACTGCCTCTGTTTGTATCTCTGTCACTGCAGGACCAACATGGAGCGAGAAGTCAGCGCTCTCAGGAGGCCGACAGACGTCACGGAAGACAGGGAGAGAAAACCTACAGCTGTGATGAGTGTGGGAAAGATTTTACCCGGACTGAAAGCTTAAAAAGACACCAACGCATCCACAGTGGAGTTAAACCTTACAGCTGTGATGAGTGTGGGAAGGGTTTTACCCAGGGTGCAGACTTAAAAAGACACCAACTCATCCACAGCGGAGTTAAACCTTACAGCTGTGATGAGTGTGGGAAGGATTTTACCCAGGCTGGAAGCTTAAAAGCACATCAACTCATCCACAGCGGAGTTAAACCTTACAGCTGTGACCTGTGTGGAAAGTCTTTTACCAGGGCTCAAAGCTTAAAAACACACCAACTCATCCACAGTGGATTTAAACCTTACAGCTGTGACTTGTGTGGAAAGTCTTTTACCCGGGCTCAAAGGTTAAAAACACACCAACTCATCCACAGTGGTGTTAAACCTTACAGCTGTGACTTGTGTGGAAAGTCTTTTACCCGGGCTGAAAGGTTAAAAACGCACCAACTCATCCACAGTGGAGTTAAACCTTACAGCTGTGACTTGTGTGGAAAGTCTTTTACCGAGGGTGGAGACTTAAAAAGACACCAACTCTTCCACAGTGGAATTAAACCTTACAGCTGTGACTTGTGTGGAAAGTCTTTTACCCGGGCTGAAAGGTTAAAAACGCACCAACTCATCCACAGTGGAGTTAAACGTTACAGCTGTGACTTGTGTGGAAAGTCTTTTACCGAGGGTGGAGACTTAAAAAGACACCAACTCTTCCACAGTGGAATTAAACCTTACAGCTGTGATGAGTGTGGGAAGTGTTTTACTCAGGGTGCAGACTTAAAAAGACACCAACTCATCCACAGTGGAGTTAAACCTTACAGCTGTGACCTGTGTGGAAAGTCTTTTACCAGGGCTCAAAGCTTAAAAACACACCAACTCATCCACAGTGGATTTAAACCTTACAGCTGTGACTTGTGTGGAAAGTCTTTTACCCGGGCTGAAAGGTTAAAAACGCACCAACTCATCCACAGTGGAGTTAAACCTTACAGCTGTGACTTGTGTGGAAAGTCTTTTACTCGGGCTGAAAGGTTAAAATCGCACCAACTCATCCACAGTGGAGTTAAACCTTACAGCTGTGACTTGTGTGGAAAGTATTTTGCCCAGGCTAAAAACTTAAAAACGCACCAACTCCTCCACAGTGGAGTTAAACCTTACAGCTGTGATGAGTGTGGGAAAGATTTTACCCAGGGAGGAGACTTAAAAAGACACCAACTCTTCCACAGTGGAATTAAACCTTACAGCTGTGATGAGTGTGGGAAGTGTTTTACCCAGGGTGCAGACTTAAAAAGACACCAACTCATCCACAGCGGATTTAAACCTTACAGCTGTGATGAGTGTGGGAAGGATTTTATCCAGGGTGCAGACTTAAAAAGACATCAACTTATCCACAGTGGAGTTAAAGCTTACAGCTGTGACTTGTGTGGGAAGGATTTTACTCAGGGTGCAGACTTAAAAAGACACCAACTCATCCACAGTGGAGTTAAACCTTACAGCTGTGACTTGTGTGGAACGTCTTTTACCCAGGCTGGAAACTTAAATGCACATCGACTCATCCACAGTGGAGTTAAACCTTACAGCTGTGACTTGTGTGGAAAGTCTTTTACCAAGGTTGGAGACGTAAAAAGACACCAGCTCATCCACAGTGGATTTAAACCTTACAGCTGTGACTTGTGTGGAATGTCTTTTACCCGGGCTGAAAACTTAAAGACACACCAACTCATCCACAGTGGAGTTAAACCTTAAAGCTGTGACTTGTGTGGAAAGTCTTTTGCCACGGTTGGAGGCTTAAAAACACACCAACTAATCCACTTTAGAGTTAAAGCGTGCAGCTGTGAATCAGTGGAAAGTCTTTTACCCTGGCTCAAACCTTAAAAAAACCCCAATTCATCCACAGTGGATTTAAACTTTACAGGTGTGACTTGTGTGGAAAGTCTTTTACATATCGCGAGGGCTTTAAAAAACACCAACTCATCCACAGTGTAGTTAAAGCACACTACTGTGACTTGTGTGGTAAAGTTTCTGCTCAGAGTCGAAACTTACAGAAGCATCAAGTTACCCACTCTGGAATTAAGGCTTACAGCTGCAACTGTAATGGAAAAGGTTTCAGTGAAAAACACTACCGAAATATTCACCTACGGATTCACACTGGAAATGGTGTTTACTGCTGTGATCAGTGTGGGAAACTGTTTACAACAGATGTACAGTTACATTAACACATGTTTAGCCACACTGAGGAGAGACCTTACAAATGTGACCTGTGTGAGAAGACTTTTAAATCTCCACATAAGCTTAATAAACACCAACAGATCCACACAAGAAAGTAACTCTACAAGTGCAGTTAATGTGAGGTATGTATTTATCTTTTTATCCTGTATTTTTAACCTGATTGTTTGGAACAAGTCTCATCAGTAAACTTATGGAGTCGTTTTCGCCTAGTAATCTGAGTGTTATAATGTAAACAGTAAAATGTAATTGGACGTTGGCAGAGATGCTCTTTATTTCAGGCAACATTCAGGATAAAAATAAAAAAAGCAGAGCAACACAGATGGATCCAGTTCTCAGCCCTGTTGTCACTGTGGTGGTGGGAAAGAGTTTCTCTGTGACCTTTGTGGAAAAACCGCCAATCATCAACAGGACCTAAAACCACATCAACGTAGACACACTGGAGACAAAATGAACTACTGCAAAGAATGTGGGAGAGGCTTCCACACACCAAGTACATTAAAAATACATGAACTCTTCCACAGTGGGGTGAAAAAGCACATCTGTGACTAGTGTGGGTCATCCTTCACCACTGCACGTGAGCTTAAAGATAAAGCATAAGGGAATCCACACAGGAGAGACAATGCAAGTGCAAGACACTGTGCACACACTGTGTTTCGGTGTCTCAGTGTTACTGGATTATCCGTAGCCGACAAAGACCCTCCACTTCTCCGTCGCAGGGGCTGGCTAAGTCTTGATTACTGTACGGTTTTTACTAAGCTAACTACCTTTAATTTAGCAAACTCCCACCATAAGGGTGTGTTTTAACTGATGAAACTGTGTCGTACTCAGGCTCGGACATCTGATTGCTGCCTTTTATAAGCTTTATTGCACAAGCATAAGCTAACACCGGTGTTCTGACAAAACGTCCTACCTTGTCAAAACATCCTACTGTAGCGCTACCGTAGCGTAAATTTATGGTCTTGTCTATCAATCCGTGCTATCTTATCAGAATATGCTACTTTACGTGGTTAATGGCTCCATCGTACATATCTATACATATCTATAGGTAGGACGTTCAGATGGCCAAATCGCACTTAAAAACGTGGATTTATTTCGCTAGGACGTTCAGAACATGCTTCCAGGTTGGATTTATTTGGGTAGGTTGTTTAGGTGGCCAAATCACACTATCAAAACGTGCCTCCAGGGGTCCGTTCTTCGTACCTCGCTAAGTAAGTTAGCTGGATTTGATTGTTGACGATTTCGCGTGATCTTGGATCGTTCGGTTCTCCGAAGCTCATCCGGGACTTGCTGTCATAGCAACAGATCCGTAAGCGTAAACCTGCTTGGGAGCAGGCTTACTTTATGTAAACAGGATTAGATCGCGGCCACTCAGGTACGTCCGCTTCGTTTATACGAAAGCAACAGCGATATTTCTCCACTGTGTTTCCATAAATAAATATTATCAATGTAACTAAAGATAATGCAGTATTTGATTCTATGATTGATTTCATACAGATACATACAGGTCATTTCCTAAAAAAAGGGAAATGTACTATTAATCATTCTATTTCATGTATTTGATTATTTCAGATGTAATTCATATTTTAGAGTAGTAATAGTAAAACACTTCGTGTAATCAAGATGAGAGACCACGGCTATAAAAGCGAAGGTGGATTTGGGAAGTCTGCCGCAGCCATGTCCTGTCCGTTTGTACGTGAGCAACCCATTGCGGAAGGTGCAAGATTGATAAGGAGAGTTTTCAGAATTCAGCGGATATTGCGGGATAGACAGGATCCTTTAGCTCAGCGCGACAGTGTGCTCATAGAGAGATATCGATTTTCCCGTGAGGATATTATTTACTTAACTCTCTCTCTCTCTCTCTACATATATATATATATATATATATGCACAGTAAGTTGGGAGAAATAAATATATATATATATATATATATATATATATATATATGTATGTATGTGTGTATATATATATATGTATGTGTGTATATATATATGTATGTGTGTATATATATATATGTATGTGTGTATATATATATATATGTATGTATGTGTGTATATGTATATATATACATATATATATGTATATGTATATATATACATATGTATATGTATATATATATATGTATATGTGTGTGTATATATATATATGTATATGTGTATATATATATACGTATATGTGTGTGTGTATATATATATATGTATATGTGTATATATATATACATGTGTATATATATACATGTATATGTATATATTCTCCCAACTTACTGTGCATGCTTCAGTCACTCCTTGCATGGGAACAGGTAAAAGTGATGGAGTGTTATGTAAAACTACACACAAAAAAACCCACAATGTCAATAAATGTCACAGTACAAAAAGCCGGGGTGTGACGAGGGGGTGCAGGACCACCACCTGTCTTTATTTGCTCTGCTCTTTTCTTGGTTGCTGTTATAAACAAACAAACAGATTATTTCAGGGTCTCTTTTCAAGAGACTAAAAGCAATATAAGTGACAAATATTACCATTCTGTAGAATATTCTTATATTTCACTTTTACTTGTTCCCATGTTCTAGTGGGTCCTGTTGTGGCTCTTATGTGAAAGAGGATATAATGTGATATAATATAATAAATTACTTACGAGTTTAATTTGTCAGCAACTTTCTGCCAGCCCTCTCTCCTTGCTTTTGCAGCCTTCGCAGTGTTCCCCTGCGTTTTAATTAAACTCTGAAACTCCTGAAATCCCTCAATCAAGAGTTCTTGCTCTGCTGCCGTGAAATACTGAGCGCGCTCCTTCGACATCTTCGCCGACCAATCAAAGGGTTGCCGATCAATGTTTCTACTATCGATGCGTAGCCCCTTTTAAGCCACCCAGTGATCTCAGATTACTTCATCCAGCTGTACTAATCGTCAACAACAGGTGTGTTCGGAGAACCGGATTAGCGAGCTCAAAGTTGGCGCGATGATTTGATCTTGGATGTGTCATTTGATCTTGGATGTAGTAAGCGAGGTACGAAGAACGGACCCCAGCACACAATCATCTAATGTTGACAAAGAATACAAAGAGACATGGAGGGGAAAAGACAGCTGTTTTTATTTGAAGTTGTTATGTGTTTTCCTTACATTTTTTGCATTTATATTCTTGGTTGCTCTCTTTATATTTTGCACATGCAAAATGTGCCCATCTTTGGCAAAATTCACACTGCACCTGGAAAGGAAAAATAAATAGCTCATATTATGTTTGGTGAATACTATTAGTCAACATGATTAGCAAGTAATGATACTAAGACTTATGTGTTTCTTTTGTTTTGTTTTGCCATTTGTTTTGCCATCATGCTGCGGTCAGCATCAGCATCTAACATAGAGCAAACAATGCAGTAGTCCTCAGCGTTCCCTGAAACACATTCATGGTTAGGTTTTAATCAAACATTATTTATTGATTAATAAAAAAAAATAATAGTACATTTTTTCCACAAATACTTCATGGCAAATTAGTCCCTTGAATTTTTTTTTAATTAAACTTTAAGAAGGGTCTTATCTGAAAATGTTTGAAAAGCACTATTTGTACTGTGCTGTTTGAAAAGCACTATTTAAATTGGAAGTACACACTCTAACGTGATAAGGACTTTACTGGACTTACCTCGATGTTCAAGTAGGGTGCAAGCTATCTGCATTTGCTCCAGCACAACTGCTTCTGTAGTGGGTAACACCTCACTGACCTCTCCAAATAATAGAGGGTCTGGTATCCTCTGGACTTTGCTGGCACTGAGGGTTAGCCGGAGGATGGCAGGGGGGCATCTTCAGGTCTGTGCTGCTGTTCACTGTCTGACTGTGAGTTGGGTATTTTTCATTGTCACTGACATTTACATGGTGGCTTCTTCTGTACGGCTTGATATGGTCAATGCTGTAGTGAAGTTGTAGTTAAAGTTGCTCCTTCCGTGTTTTTTAATCTCACACATTTGCCAGGGATGTCTTGAATGGTCTAGGGTCCTGAAAAATCTGGATCAAACCTTCCTCCCTTCCTTCCACGTTTCCTCATGTTCAAGAGAAGAACTTCATCACCAAAGCTGTACACAAGGTTTCTGTACTTCTTCTGGACTTGTCTGGCATAGGCTTCCTTTTGTAAGTCTTGGGACTTTGCCATATTTTCCTCGACAGTGTTTTTTTTAACTTGCTCTTGTGCGTCTCTTGTAGAAGATACAAAGTCACCGTAACTCGGCTCCTCAGGGAGAATGATGGAGGACACATTTTAAATTACAATTAAAATCATAAAGACAAATAATGCATGTGAAACATGAACTGAAAATTCTAACTATAATAACTCATGTTTAAAAGTAAATATACTATTATAAAGCTTTGAGCACAGAAAGCCACAAAGATAGACTCATATCATTTTTTTGTATACTCACTTCTTCCTCTTGATACACTTCCATAGGTGAACACATTATACTTAAAGGTCTCCTCAACATTTATTACTTTACATAAAGATACAAACATAAAGAAGTAACTAGTCACTTACTTTATCTTTTAAATGTATCTTGCATATAGAAGTTAAACAGAGAAGATTAAAGCTGCAGCCAATATCAATATGCACAATTTCCAATTAAGATTACATTTAATTTATGCATTATCATAGTTGTTGCATAAATAAAATTCCTTAATAACACTTACTGGGACTTCAACAGGAACTTCAGAAGGATACGTAGCTTCTCTCCCATACATTAAACGGAATGGTGTGTATTTGGTTGTGGTGTGGACCTTGAACCTCAAAGAAAACAGTTTAGCATCCAGATACACATCCCAGTCATTCTTTTGACTGTTGACTAATTTTCTCAGGGCTCTACATGTGGACATAAAAAAACCACAATAGTGACAGTGTCTTAAAAGCAAATGAAATGTTACATACAAATAAAACATACCTTTTTATGTTGTCATTTGTCTTTTCGTCGAGGCCATTTGTCTGAGGGTGATACGATGTGTGACACTTCTATCTATTTTCATTAAGCTGCAAAGTCTTGAGTTGAGCTTCAAAGAAAAAAGAAAATTGTTTTTTAAAAACAATCACACAAAACCTCTGGCCTGGCAGCTACTTGACACACTGTGGCCAAGTATTTACCTAAAGAGGTATGGAAGAGTAAACTTAACACTCACCTCCTTAACAAATTCTCTTCCTTGTTCGGATAAAATTCGTTTTGGGCAGCCATGTCTATATATGATTGAGCACAACCGATGAGCTACCTCAGCAGCACTTTTGCTTTTTAATGGAAAAGCCTCAACCCATTTTGAAAAATAGTCTGTTGCAGTCATAATGTACTGAAAGCCACTAGACGTTTTTGGAAGAGGTCCAGTTAGATCTATTCGGATTAGCTCCCAGACATGTGACACCTGTCAGTCATAAAAGAATCACATTAATATATAATGTGCATGATAACATTACTATGTTCTACTAAAATGCTACTGATATTTACCTTTATACACTGCAGTGGTTGCACAGCAGCCAATGGTTTTAACATTTTTTGACACTGGTCACAAGCCAGGACCTTAAACATATTGAATGATCTTTATATTATCCAACGATCGCAATTAATTAAACAACAAAATTTCTAATGTTCTATAAAAATACTTGATCAAGTGGCGATACAGTGTTAATTACTGTACATCAATCTGGTACGGGACTTCAGGATAACTATGCATTCTATTGGTGCACTATTAACATACTATATATATATATGACAACTTTAAAAATACATACCCAATTAACAATGTCAACCGACATTCCATACCAGTAAAATCTGGAACACATTGCAGTTCGAGTCTTGAGTACACCAGTGTGTCCACCGATGGGACTTGAATGAAACTCTTGAAATAGTCCCATGGCTTCTTCTTTTGTTTTTATCACTCTCCTGTTTCCGAACAAGAGCACTCCGCCTATATTTAAAAAATGTAAAATAATTATAACATGTATTTAACCAATAATTACATTTAGTTATTTACATTACAATACTGACCCTTCAGCCTAAATTTTGCGGTGTATCTCCTAAGGGTTTGCCTCTGGGACTTATCGTATTCAGATGGGTAGGACCCAACAGACAGAAACATGAGCAGTTCCTCGTATTTGTTCTCCATAACTAAGGAGAAAATCGGACAATTTCAACATGGCTTCGGAATCCATACAGTAAATAAAATGACTACACAACGTTATCACGCAATTAACAAGTATGTGGTGCAAAAGTACTTTCTTCGACATAACAACGGAGCGTTTATCCAACATAACAACGGCGAGTGGTGTCCAGTAACTGCAGGAGGACTCAAATAAATTTTAAAAGCACCAAATAAACACTTGGAATATGACTTCGATTGAGCAGCTTAAGGTAAACAATTATCATCTGTAATAAAGAAGTAAAACTTTTAATACAAACCTTTTTTCGAAGCAACGAGATCGGCACAAAAGCAACGAGATCGGCACAAGATCGGGGTAGGATGAAATAATAGGTGTGTACTATTTAAACCGGAAATATGGCCGTTTTGAATTGCGCGCATGCGCAGTAACAACAAGTAGGACAGCTTGATAGGTAAGACGTTTTGTCAGAACACCGGTACAGTAACCGTGCCTTTACAGAAGCCAGGAAATCAACTGAAAGACAAAAAAATTTGTACTTTTCACCATTACTATTATTAAAGTTACAGGTATGGTATAGGTATTACTATTATTAAAGTTATGGTAAACCATTAATCAACATATGAACATTACCTGATGCTGCTGAAGTGAAGCAGAGCAAAGTTACAGAGGTTTTAGAGACACAGCTAAGCGTTTTGCAATTTTGCATAGTTTTAGTAGCCTATTGAACAGCAGAAAGCCGCCGACAGTGCTGTAAACAATGGTAGCGTCGATCTGCCGACGGATCAATCCGCTAGCTGTCTGCTTTCAGCCCCGACCGTGTCAGTGCCGTCGGCTGAGAAAAGCGATCTCACTGATTCTGATCTGTCGACGGATCCGCGCTGTGTGTTTATGTCTTTGTGCAGAATCCGTGTTCCTGCGCTCATTTACTGTTTTAGCTGTTTAGTGAGGTTTAACCTGAGATTCTGGCATTTCGGGCAAAATGAATTTATATTAAAATCGATTCAAGATTTTAATGAATCAATATCACCTTATTCAAGCTAGAATCGATTTTAATCGATAATCAAAACCACCCGTAGTAACTGTGTAATCATGCTTACATCTGGATAATGACACTGTCAGGAGTTTTCCTGTATTGCAACTCAGGTCGGAATAAAAACGCTCAGACAGGTTTAACGTGTACACGGGTGAGACTCAGGGAGACTCGCACCCTGCAGTAAAAAAAAACAGTCTTTATTCGCAGAGCACATACAGGAAGAGATACAGGAAGAGATAAAATAGACCCGTGCTGCGTGCAGGCTTCCTGTGGAGTACAGAGTGTATGTAACTTCCCCATTTAGGAGTCTGCACAAAATGTGACTTACCTATTTAAGCTTAATACTGAAAGAGCAAACATATTTAGATAAAGAAACGTACTTTTAAGCACAACATAATAAAAATCCCAAAATCCTAAAAAATCTCTTAACATTCCCTCCTGTTGTTTGATCTTTCCTTCTATATATGTACATAGCAACCACTAACAGTGCATCAGTCTATGGCCACTTGTAGACATTTTTAGCCAAGACATCATAAAATAGTGGGTTTCGTGAGTATGTTATATCCAAGCGTCTATCTCATTATCACCTTCTTCATTCTGTGACAGGGTGAGGCAAGCATGAATTGAAGCAGAATAACAGTATTATAACACCAACAAAACCAAGTCCTTTAATCAGCAGGGACTTCCAAGAGCCACTTAAAAGCCACGTAAGCCAGTCTTCTGTGTTTGTGGCATAGTCTCGTTGTTGTGCATCCCGAAGTTGTCTGAGTGTTTTCAGAGCATCAGTCATGTTCGGTGAGTGCACATTATCTGGAATGTATGTGCAACATGTGTTGTTAAAGAGGACACCTTTCTCCTTTCTCGGCGAGAATCATGTCCAATGCTACCCTGTGTTGCATTACTGCAATGCGCAGAGCGTCAATCTCCTGATCCCGTTCGTCGTTGAATTTACATGAAGCATTCAGAACCTTTTGTCTTTCAGTCCAAAGTTTAAATTTCTCTGGGACATCGGAACCCCATATGGAATCATGCTGCTTGAGGTCTGGGGTGCTTCGTCTTTTCCTTGTTGTTGACGTTGATGTTGACGTGGCGTCCATGGTTATCTTGAAAGTGTGGTCAGATATGAAAATGGGAGCGCACTGACCTGTCCAATTCCCAGGAAGGATATCCCAGGCCATCCCTTGCACCCAGAAGGTGCCATTTGAGATGTTGCTGCTCTTCAAGGGCCCTCCAGGAGCGTGTGTTTGTACTGCTTTGCAGTTGGTGGTGTTTCCCATTGGCGTGGATCCGTTCTCTTGGCGGTAGCATAGGCTGTGGCTCAAACTCCCATTGTTTCCAAGAAAGACTGGGAATGATTTAGCCTTACTTCTGTGCTTCACTTTCAGGTCAACCCAGAACCATTCGTCACATGTGCCATTTTGTAGTCCTATCTGGAGAGGTTCCTCATGGTTGACCACGATTCCCTGGAATCGATGCCCAATTGATACCCAAGGCTGGCGTAGCTTGCGGCACACTTTGCTTGAATTATGTCCATTCCCTTCGCGTACAAGGTGGCGTATTGTGTCGTTGGGGGCATATAGGAGCAAACATAGCAGTCTTTTCTGGGTGTGCTATCATGTATATATCGATACCATCCATGGGTGAATGTGGTCTTGTGTCATGTCATGAAGATGTAAGTTGTCATGTGTCTGCAGGCGGTGTTGTTCATCTTCTTTCTTTCGGGTGAGTGTTAATAAACTCACCAGGAGTGCAATATTAGCCACTAGGAGGACGAGTGTCTTCGTGATGACCAGACACACCTGTGACCTCTGATGAGTAGACTACTGGCAAGAAGAAGAAGGCGGGGTATACCCGATCAGCCCTCCCTCCACCAATAGATCACCCACCAGGAGTTAGGGTTGTCAGCGTCTAAACGTTTAGGTTGTCACTCACTTTTTTGCAGTGGCTCTGATGGATCCAAGATGGTCTTTCTGCTATTTTGCAGGCAGTAGGTGTGGTGAGTAGCACTTGATAAGGACCTTCCCACCTTGGTGAACTCCAGTTTTTTACCAGTTACTGTTATCAGTTTGAATGCATTAGATAAGCCCTAATTTATTTAACCTTTTGTTTATTCCACTACATTCCTCTTTCCATGCTTTAAAACATTACCACTCTTGTGTACTCTTTGTTTTCTTTTTAGGATCCTTTTCAGTATTTATTTCTGCTTGGAGGGTTTCTTATAATTTAGTCGATGCATTTTCCCCATTTAGGAGTCTGCAGAAAATGTGACTTACCTATTTAAGCTTAATACTGAAAGAGCAAACATATTTAGATAAAGAAACGTACTTTTAAGCACAACATAATAAAAATCCCAAAATCCTAAAAAATCTCTTAACAGACACAAACTAGTGTGCGGCACTTCACTTTTTAATAATTTAAAAGACATAAATCAGGTTATAGGCTCTGTAGTGTTGTTTATTTATATTATGGTACTTATAATTTGTGATATTTATTACTGTGTGCATACTATTTTGAAAATCGCTTCCTTGCTGGTTCCATCGAATAAGAAATGCTCAAGTAACTATGTAGCACGTACTTAATCCAATTACACAACACGACGTGATGTGGAAATCAGCTGTGTTTTGCTGCCCATTTTATTTCAAATCTGGCGCAAACCGACAAGACAGTTCCTGAATCAGTCACATGGACTGCCCGCGAGGCCTCAAATGTCATTTCATACGTAATCAAAGCAAGCCTCGATTCGGCTTCACAAAAATTCCCCTGAGATTACCCAATACACGCTTTGAAGCTTCGACACAGAGGACCCATCACTAGACAGCAGGAACTTTGGCGCCGGTAGTGCTGGATGCAGTCGCTATGCAGGACATGGGTGCTGGCGTGTGGGCCATGCCAGAAGTGTGCATTGTTCCACCGGCTCACTGAGCTCGGGCAGCGCAGGCCCCTGCAGCTTGCTGAGATCCTCTGCGGGCAGCGTGTGCTCCTCGGCTGACCTCCTCCGCGGGCTGCTCGGGCTGGTGAGCAGCCTGAGTTGGAGAGTGGAGGTGGAGTGTGGATAACAGTCCATGACGACTGGGTAGTGAGAGTGCACCAGCCAAGGAAAATTAAAAAGTGTTTCCTGTAGAAGCCTTTTCACGGCGCAATGTAACCCTTCCCAGGGATTCTCCGTACACAAGTCACATAGCTTGTAAAGCTTATCAGTCAACTCCTTCCTTAGCCTCTCCATTGAGTCTGTTGCACCCATGTGTGGCGGGATCACTCTGTCACGATCTGTGTGGCAGCGTGGGGTGGGGAGGAAAGAGGATCCAAAGCAGGACTCTTTCAAAGAATATGTTGTTTTTTAATGAATTCATTTTGGTCCACATCTTCTGCAGCTGTTTTCTTGATGATTTGAAGTTTGTATTGTTAAATCCTTTAATGATAATGTTAAAGCATTAGTTATATTTGATGAACTCTGTGTAAAGTTTGTCTTATTAAACAGTTTGGTGTCTCAGAATAAGTAGTTTGAGCCATGATTTCAGATTCAAATGAATTCAACTAGTACAGGTGGAGGTTTATCAGAGGAGGAGACTTGGCTGTTCTCCACTGACACTAACTTACTGCAGTTCAATAAAAACTCTGAAATGTTCTTTAAGGACAAAAATGTCATAAAATGTTTGATTTTCCTCAAAAACGTGCTGTGGGCAAGAAGTTTTCAGAGAGATGTTCCTGCATTGCAACAGCGGTTTGCAGATGTTCTCCCCCTGCTCGTCTGTACGTCTCTCATGGAGCACCACTTTGAAATACAACCTGGCGTCAAGGTGCGTTCATGGCCCTACAAGTTGCCTGAGCAGAAGAGACAAATTGTTCAAAAGGAATTGGCTGAAATGCTGAAAATGCTGTTATCTCAGGAGGTAATGAGGATTTGTTTCTCAGTGTTTGGTCTCCTAAGCTTATCTGTTTGCCAGATGATTTGTCCTAGCTGTTGAGAGGGGCCGGTTGTTTTTAAGGTGCTTCCAGATAACTAACAAGTGAGCGTGTGGTTTCATACGGTTCTGTCATGATTATCACAAAGTAAACAAGGTCTCAAGGTTTGATGCTTATCCCATGCCCCGCGTTGACCTGGACTGGTTAAGCACTTTGGTTTTTATCATGCTGGATTTAACCAACGCCTACTGGCAGATTCCCTTGTCTGCTTATTCCAAAGACAAAACCGTCTTTGGTAAATGGTAAATGGCCTGTATTTGTATAGCGCTTTTACTAGTCCCTAAGGACCCCAAAGCGCTTTACATATCCAGTCATTCACCCATTCACACACACATTCACACACTGGTGATGGCAAGCTACGTTGTAGCCACAGCCACCCTGGGGTGCACCGACAGAGGCGAGGCTGCCGGACACTGGCGCCACCAGGCCCTCTGACCCGTTGCCCACCATCAGTAGGCAACAGGTGAAGTGTCTTGCCCAAGGACACAACGACTAAGACTGTCCGAGCTGGGGCTCGAACCGGCAACCTTCCGATTACAAGGCGAACTCCCAACTCTTTTCCACTTCTCCACCCTTCTCCACTCTGTATGGTTTGTATCAATTCGTCATACTTCCGTTTGCCTTGTTTGAAGACCCGGGCATTTTTCAGCACCTCATGGAGCGATAGCTGCGTCCTCACACTGCATATGCTGTTTTCTACCTGGATGATGTTGTTATCCATAGCAGTACCTCTGTGGAGCATGTGCAGTGGTTGGTCACGGTCCTGGAGTCCCTGAGGTAGGCAGGGCTGATGGCAAATCCAAAGAAGTGTGTATTTGCATGGAGGGAGGCACAGCATTTGGGTACATTTTGAGAGGTGGCCAGGTGCATCCACACATGGATAAAACAGCAGAGCTTCCCCCATGCATTACCAAAGATTCTAATCAAAGTTATCCTATTGATTGCTTTAAGGTTTTTTTTGTCGCAGTTTGATACTGATGAATTCTTGTGAACACTACTTTAGTTTGAACCCAGTGACAGTATGAAGTTGTTTGTTGTTGTCATTTATATTTTATATTGTGATTTTATCTGCATCAAGAAAGCACTTTGGTGTACTTTAGTCTTTAAACATGCTACACAAATAAATTTGATATAATATGACGAGATCAGGTGTTACTCAATTGTAATAGAGAATGAGTTATGGCAAAAGGAGATCTACTTTGAAAGAAGCTAAATGTGGAAAAATTTAAACAGTTAGTGGGAGAATAGAGGATAAAGCAGCAAAAGTAAAAGCAAACTAGGGAAATTTGGACTTTGTGCTGTCCTCGCCCTAAGTTTCTCAGTTTCACCAGCTAGACAGCGAGATAATGATGCTACAATAACCAGACTTATTTTCCTTTTGCGCTGATTTATTGAAGAATGGCCTCTGACCATTGCCTTCTCTTTGACCATCGTAAAACTGAAAGTACAAAATATTGTATTAGCTAACTAACATCGTAACATCATAAACTAGCTTGTTACACTCTTAATAAAAGCTAACAAGATAAAACTTCCAAATATACAAATTTCGTACCATTATTACATAAAGTAAAAGTGAAAAGTAGTCATCAAAAAAGTTACTCAAGAATAAAAAAGTACTTGGTGAAAAGACTACTCAAGTAGCGAGTAACTGTTTAAAATGTCCGATTTTTTTTTATAAATAAATGCTATCAGACAAACAAAAATAAATAAATATACAAATTGTATTATTTTCAAAAGGAATATATGTAAAAACATCAACAAAATAAGGCACAGCAATTCTAATTTCCAGATTTCAGTTTTTCACAACATAAAACTTTTTTCACCAATACATACAGTAAATAATATGAATATATAAATGTTGCAAACAATTTCCAGTGACAAGATATGCTGTAAACTTTATATTCATTTTTGCTCCAAATGGCACAGCAGCCTCAGAGAAAACATTAGAACGAGGCATCTTCAACATATGTACATACAAGGCAGCTCAGTTTACCATAAGCTGTATATGTGTGCATCTATTTTTGCATATTTAGCAAAAATATGCTATTTCTTCACTCAGTGAAGTGATGGTTAAGCTTCAGCAGCAGTTTGCTCTCAAGGTTCTTTCTGTGAAGCTGTAACTGTTTAGCAGTGAACAGGAGTCCTGCATGACTAAGAGGTCCTTCACAAGCTCCAAATGCAGGAAGAGCTGTATTGACTTTGATCGACAGCTTCTTGATGTGAGGAAAGCCATGCAGTAGAGCCACACCTCCAGTGAATGGACATGAATGGTACCTCTCCAGCTCCCCTGCTTCTGGCTTTCCTGACCCCATGGATCCATCATCTTCGTCGGTTAGGCTGCTGTTTGTGCTGGCCTCATCCAGCTCTGTGTCTAAGTGATGTCTGATGAAGTGGAAACCTGTGGAAAGATGTAAGGTTTTCAAAAGAATTCGGTCTGGTCATTATAGTGCTGTAAAAACTGCCAAGCTGCAGATTTTTGTTTGGAGCTAGCCTCCAAAAGCTGCCCATACACTGTGCGATTTTTGGCCCATTTTGAGCCGATTTTTCAATCGTGCAACCGTTTTGGGGATCGGCCGTGTTTTGCCTTAATTGTGTGTGTATCATGTAGTATACATGGGGTAACGAAAAGCAGTTAACACGTCACGACCAGCTCCCAATCATCAATCGTATGGTCGCATGATAATCAAACCTGTTTGAAATCCTGTCGCCCCTCAACGCAGCCTCTCACACTGCGCACGCACAAACACAGAAATGAAAGAGAAAAGGTGGAGCAGCACGGCAGTGCAGCGTGTGATCTGGACACAAGAGATGGAGGCACAACTTGTAGAACTTTGGCAAGCTCATCCGAGTACGTAAGAGTAGAGCTGCCACCCAGGCAAAAGAAAAATAGAGCTTTATCACGTTATAACATGAAAAGTTTATTGTTCTAACAATATACTTTTCATGTTCGTGCAATATGATATTTATATTGTACGAACGTGATAATTATGTATATTGTAATAACGTGATATTATATTGTTCAAACGTGAAAGTATATTGATCAAACGTGAGGTATATTATACCTACATGATAGTATATTGTACAAACATGAACAGTATATTGATCAAACGTGAGGTATATTATACCTACATGATAGTATATTGTACAAACATGAACAGTATATTGTTAGAACGATATACTTTTCATGTTATAACGTGACATAGCTCTATTTTTCTTTTGCCTGGGTGACAGCTCTACGCTTCCGTATTCGAGGCTTTTCAATGTGGCCTCACAAAATCATCACGACTACAACAACCATGAAAAGAGCTGAATGGACATTGCTGCTCAATCACAGCTGCCTAGTCAATGTTTTTCATTAGTAATTTAGCAAAGTTGATGTGTGTATGTGTGAGTAAAAGACAGAGAGGGAGAGCGAGGGACAGATTTTGTATGATACGCCTTCGACACTTATTCCCTTCCGATGCTGACGGTGGATCAAGGAGACCAGCGCATAGGCTGCAGGCCCGAATGTACTGTCTACATCGGCTGTCTCTCACCCTTCACCCACCCCTGTTGCTTGTCATGTGTTTCTTCGGTGTATTAAGAGTTTTTTCATGTGCTATGTGCAGAGGTGGGTTTTTTTCTGTTCTCAAACTGATCTCCCTATTGGAGCTCAGTCTGGGGGGAGTTATTTTTTTCTCCTTATCTTTCCTCATGTGGTGCATTTTCCATTGTCATACCTCTCTGACCTGTCTTCCCCATGTGATGTTTTTGAGTAATGTATGTACGGTCGGAGGATAAGATGGCACCGCCATTGCGTGCAATAGGTTGGCAGCCTTAACATGAAATTTCCCCTTGTGGGACTAATAAAGGTATATCAAATCAAATGATAAGCTTCATGTTATGGACACATAGTTTGAGCACTCAGGTCACATCAGAGCATCAGGCCGTATAGTGTGAGACCCTGCATCGTGACCTATGAACTTCTAACCCCTGATATTTAATTGTACAGTTTGAGCAGGAGCTGAATAACGTTCCTGAAAAAAATCGCAGTGTTTGCCCAGCTTAATGCAGACTGTTCAAATTAAACAAGCTGCTGTTTCACATAATAAACCCCGTCAGCCGCAGTATTGCCTTCTGTTTTAACAGTTAAAGCAGTAGAGACGAGCTGTTTGCATGTTCGTGGAACTCTAGTGTCATTAGGGTTGCCAACTCCCTGAAAAATAAATAAGGGACACCTCGTGGCCAGGGCCAGGCGACGCAGTTGTCTTCACCCTTCCCAGTGTGGTGAATTTTGTAGCTTTTTTTGTGTGTGAAATTATTTTTTTAACCATTTGACTTGAATTTGATTTAAGTAGATGCATATTCTTTGTGATATGAACACATGAGAAACAAATGATCATTTAGCCATTTATTTTTAGCTCAAAATGACAACATTAACACAATAAAACAGGTCTGTTTCTTAAACAGAAGCCTGTCATAATTAACTTTTGAGAATATAAGTAAATCTTTCTTTAAAAGAACTCTGTCCTGCTTAACTTAAAATTCTATAAATTAATAGAAAACAATAGAACAAAAAACATTCTTGTAACAGTGCACATTTAGTGCAATTGGCTTCAGTAGAGGTATTATTTCAGCTTTTGCTCCCGTTTGTAAACCTGCTTGTTCCCATGATTACACATCATAACTCATCATCATTATTCATCTATGTATTACTTTTATGTATTAGTCATCTATTTGTTGTAATCATCTATCCTTGCAGTTGTTTATTACACAAAATAAATTATATTATTACACTTCTGGCCACATAGCGCTGATATTCACTGCACATGCCCATATTAACCTTAACCAGAGGGTTTAAAAACAAACAAACGTAAACGTCGTAAACGTCGGTGAAAAAGACGGAGCAGCACGGCTGTGCAGCGTGTGATCTGGACACAAGCGATGGAGGCACAACTTGTAGAACTTTGGAAAGCTCATCCGAGCCTCACAAAATTATCACGACCACAACAACCGTGAAAATATTTGGATTTACATTGCTGCTCAATCACAGCTGCCTGATCAATGTTTTTCATTAGCAATTTAGCAAAGTTGATGGTGGTGGTGTGCGTGTCTGTGTGAGTGAAAGACAGAGAGGGAGAGCGAGCGACAGCATTTCTGTTATAACCTTCATTTTATGGACGCACAGTGTGAGCACTCAGGTCGCATCAGAGCATCAGGCGGTATAGTGTGAGACCCTGCATCGTGACCTGTGAACTTCTAACCTCTGCGAGTCAATCGTGCAGTTTGAGCAGAAGCTGAATAACGCCACTGAAAAAAATCGCACAGTGTCTGCCCAGCTTTAGGTGTACTGTCGTCTGCGACTTGCACCGCATTGTCGGCGTTTGTTTCCCTGTTGGCCATGCTTCTTGTTGTGGTCATCGGTTGTCTTCCGGTATTTCCTCCGTAAGCGACCTTTCCTCGACCAGTGAGATAAGCGGTAATCTGAATTGTCATACTCGAATTGTCATAAGTGTGCTGTCAGCTGTGAGATTATTCTGTTATCATATGTTACCTTATATCTGTAATCAAAGTAGTTGAATTATGATACTGCTGTAGATCATATTATACCCCTTAATATAGAGTGTGTGATCAGTATGTAGTTTTAGTTTGCATTATACTTCTGATTTAAAAGAGTGTGAAAATCATTAGATCTACTGGATTGACCTGTATTACTCAACACTGTTGAATGTGTTACATGGTTTCTTGACATTTCATACTGCTGAATCATGAAGAGAATGTTGTGTGCAGAAGACCTTATGCCGATAATAGAAGAGACGACCACATTCCATACCCCCACCTTTACAGAGAGCAGAAAGACAGGGAGCCGAGGTCATAACTTAGGCGCCGTGTGAGAGAAAACATGTGAATGTTTAGGCTTTTACGACTAGGTGGGGGCCACTAGAGGCTATAAAAGGCTGAGTAACCCGTCACCATTTTGAGACTTGCTGTGACCCTCTGCAGGCAGGTCTCCCCATCATGATGGTTCTTATGCTCTTAAGTGTTGAATTATATGGAAATAAATGATTGTTGATTGAGCATTTATACACCGAGTATTGTCCTTCCTTCAGCCCAAAGATTAAAAGAATTGGGAGATTTTAACAACTTGGTGCCGTGACCCGGATCTTTGGCGTGCTGAGGAGGGGCAGATTTGGCCTGTGGTGAGATCATGGGGCGAGGCGAACAGAAAGGACCGGTCCATACAAAAAGGTAAGCACAGCCTGTTGTATTATAAATACCAAATGTGCATATTGGGCTTTCCAAATTAATCTGTTCGCTGAGTTACACGTATTTTCACATTAAATTTGTCGGTGTCTGGTTTTTGGCGCAAGATACTAACAACATAAGTTGAGGCTGAATTCCAGTGTGTTAGATAAACTGCTTCTACCAAGAAACTAATAATATACTACGTTGAGCTAGTTGCAGTTTAATTGCTTCTACCAAGAAACTAATAATATACTACGTTGAGCTAGTTGCAGCCCACTTTACCTTCCACATTTAACTTTGTCTAAGACTGGCTTCTGTAGCAATAATACATTAGAATCTTTGGAGACGCGGCCATAAGTCCAGTACATTGAATAGAGGTTTTGAAGTTGGTTTATGGTGTCGGTTGAGTCCTTGTTGATGCGGTCATAAAATTAGTATAAAATTAAGGTTAAGCAGATACTGGCTTACGGTGCGGTTGAGCGCCAGCAACGCGTAATGCGAAACACGTCCGTAGGTTTTGGTTTATGATGCGGCCGTGTTCTGGTGATGCGGCCGTAAGTGCAGTAGTGAGGGGTTGCTGGTTTCAGCACATTGAAAAGAGGTTAGACGGTGGTTTATGGTGTCGGTTTTGAGCCTCGAGGGCTGCGGTCATAAAATTATAAGTAAAATATTTACTTCACCCCGATTAAAGGTAAAGTAGACGCTGGTTTATGGTGTCGGTTTTGAGCCTCGGGGACGTGCATCACTTCTGTTTTATGATGCGATTTTGCCCCATGGTGGCGGCCATAAGCGCAGTGAAAGGGGTACCTGGTGTGTGGTGCAGTTGTGCTTCGGAAGAGTTCTAACAGTTGAGCTTAGAGGTTTCTGTGTAAATTTCCGCTGATGAAAAGCGCTCTCTGTGGGTCTCACTGCTGGTGAGGCGCGCTCTGGGCGTTGTGTGTGTGAAGCGTGCTCTGGGTGCTGTTCTGTGTGTGAGGCGCGCTCTGGGTGTGTTTCCGTGTGTGAAGCGTGAACACAGTGACAGTGACGGTTGATGTGTGAATAGGAGGACATTAGTGCGAAGAGAATGCTTTAAGATCAAAGGTTGACGCCTAGTGTACCTGTGGAAATTAAGTTTGTTCAAGGTGTGGCAACCCCTCGGCACCCAGACGACGGGTGCCGAGGTGGCGACTTGGGAACTGAGGACTCCCGCATAGCTACAGAATAACACTGGAACGGCCGTGTAATCACGGGTTCACATTTATTCTGGAATAGAACAAGAAAATGCTTTGACATCTAAGGTTGAGTTCTATATTAGTCAAAAAACAGAGGTTAGAGTCCTCGTTTCAAAAAAATAGAGGTTAGAGTCCTCGTTTCAGTGACGTTTCAGTGGTTAAAATTGTTGTGTGCCTGTCCCCTGATAGCGTGAAATTACGAACAAAGAGGGAATTTGGAGCCACATAGAGATAGACGGGCATAATTGGATGTATTACTCTGTGGTGTAATAAAAATAAAAACAATAAAAAAGGAGAGAGAGAGAGTAAGAGGTGTGTAGTGGAGAATTATTGAGGAGTAAAGAGAGGAATGTGTTGGGAGACTGACGTGCAGTTTGCGCTGTCAAGGTGGGCGTGTTGCCTGCTTATCTGTGTAACAGTGACAAAAATGAAATTAAATAAATCTCTTAGTGTGTTAATATAGGAAGCTACGGACCTGGACCAACTGCCCCCACAAGCACAGCGGCCGAAGCAAAATTATAGTAATGGGAACCACACCCAGCAAGAATCAGCAGCTGTGAAACAGACAGCAGCGAGGAGAGAATTAGAGGAGAAATTAAGAGAAGTTTTAACACAAAATTGGGGCCAACAGACTTGTGGAGGTTGGGAAGGCGTCCGGAGCATCACAACAAAAGGTGAAACAAAAACACACACAAGCAGAGAAGTGTGAGAGAAAGGCTCCTTTTAAGGTAATGCCTAGTTTGAGAAAAAGTTAAAATTAACCTGCCTACAAATGCACACACATGCAAGGAAAAAACAGCTTACACTCATGAACATGTGAAGATTTTCCAGCAAGGTTAAAGCAGCAAAAATTAACATACTTTTGTTGTTAAATGATGAAGTTTATCCATTACTAACAAATAAACCCTCTGGGTTGCAGGACAACAATTTACCTTCAAAGAAAAAAGTAAATAAAGAGACTGGTATGACCAACTAGTGATGAAATAACAAATTTAGTGGTTAACAGTCAAATTGTGAGATGTTTTCTGATGATTGAACAACACAAGTGATTAAAGAAAATTTCTCTTTTGTGAGTTTAAAAATTTGAACATGTGCATGTTGTCCTGTCAACTTGGTGGGTTATCAGTTGATTATAGTATGGGGAAAAGAAAAAAAATAAATAAATAAAATTAAAAAAAACAAAAAAACAAAAGGGGGAGAGAAGGCTGACACAGGGCCTGGCCCGGTGTTTCTCCCCTCTCGTTGTAACACAGCCAACACAACATCATTTTCCTGTTCGTACACTTCTGTTTGTTTTTGGTTTGTTTTTGTTTTGTTTTGTTTTGTTTTTGTTTTTTCTCTTTATGTTTAATTACAGGCTGCTTTGCTGGGCCTGGAAGCTGAGGCTGACCTGGACTCCTGCTCTCCCCTCTATGTGACCCTGACCAAATGCTGCAACAGCTGGACCCACAACAACAACCTGAAAATATCAACAGTGCTGCAGGAATGCAATCTCATGCAGCAGAGACGGAGAGCACTAAAACCTGAGGCCCGTTTCACTACACGGGGGAAAATTCTCAGACAGCTTCAGCTGACAGAGCTGTGACGAGACGCCCGCCAAGCCCGAATGAAAAGTAAGGCCGAACAAAAGAATGCTGATCTTGATAACTCTGCATTAACACTGTGCAGGACAGTGATGGACCAACACGCATGATTGGGCAGCAAAAGGGGCGTGGCCGAGACAGGAGGAGCAAGTGAGGTCAGAAGGCACCTCAGAATGGACAAAAATACAGGAGAAGAAGATGCAGGTTTCACCTACGGTGAGCATGGACATTGGAGAAAGGACTGCCCCAATTGGGGTCAGAACCAGGATGGACAGAACTTCGAGCAGCAGCACCAGTAATGGTCACAAACAGACTGAAAAGGAGGAGGGCAGGACCCCAGGGCACGCTTCAGGCCGTGGTTTACCCAAGACACCAGAACAGGAAAGTGATGAGCACAAACACACAAACACACACATCTACATACACTGATGAAAAGAAACACACACATGAACATATGTGCACTCGTTGATTGAGTGAAAAATGACACACACACACACACATCAAAATGCTGATTCAATTCACTGAGAAGTGATCCACACACATACACATACACATGCACACGCTTGTGCAACGAAGAGTGATGCGCGCACACACACACACACGCTGATGCAATGAAGAATGCTTTGCTAACAAATACTTATGCTGATATGCAAAATGCTGCACACAAATATCCCAATACATAATTTTTATGAGGAGCCATTGATTATCGTTGATTATTTAGAATGTGTTTTATGTCACCCAAAGGGCATTTATGTAGATTTAAGGAATAAGGTCTAAAACAGTTTGGTTATGAAAACAATGTCTGTGCGTGATGTCTGTTTATGGCTCAAGGCCTTGACTGAATTCTTTGCTGTGCTTCACACAGCCTGGTGAGGAGCAGTGGCACAGAGTGAAAATGATGAAGTTTTAGGTTGGAGTACTGCATTTTCTGTGATTGAGATTTAATTCGAGGAGGAACAAAAGGTGCTACGGCACCTGAGGTTCTCATTCCCACACAATATTGTCCCGGCAGGAAGCAAAACGTTCCTGTGAATTTCTGGTTGATTTTTGGGTTTTGCTTAGCACTAGCTTGATTTTATCAGTGAGCTTTGGGTTGTTTTCTTTCTCTAACTGAGAGAGAGATGATTTTATGTTTGGACATGTCTGCAACGGGCCCTAGTTTGTGTTATTTTATTAGTATTTTGTTGGTGACATCTGTTTTCGTTTTTGTTACAGTGCACTGAGATAAGAAAATCTGAGAGGTGTGATCCACCGGTGGTGATATTTTGTGAGTTCATGATTTAACAATCAGCTCTTTGAACCAGGCCTGAAAGATTGAGATTTAAAGCGCTATAAAATATATTACTGTAAACAGTTGCAAAGTGTGCTTCTCCATGATTGTAATTGGCTTGGGAGAAATTCACTTATATGGGACACTGATCACGTGAGAAGTCCTGAGTCTAAAAGGATTGCAGCGAGTCAATCCAGTCCAAAAAACAAAGAATTGTTTTCCTTTAAAATGATGACGTCATCTTGCTGGTGATGGATGCTCGAATAGGTCGCGCGTGAGACTCCATTATCAGCAACATCTGGTATGAATTTTTTCAATTCAATTCAATTCAATTCAATTTTATTTATATAGCGCCAAATCACAACAAAAGTCGCCTCAAGGCGCTTTATATTGTACAGTAGATTGCACAATAATAAATACAGAGAAAATCCCAACAATCATATGACCCCCTATGAGCAAGCACTTTGGCGACAGTGGGAAGGAAAAACTCCCTTTTAACAGGAAGAAACCTCCGGCAGAACCAGGCTCAGGGAGGGGCAGCCATCTGCTGCGACCGGTTGGGGTGAAAGAAGAAAAACAGGATAAAGACATGCTGTGGAAGAGAGACAGAGATTAATAACAGATATGATTCGATGCAGAGAGGTCTATTAACACATAGTGAGAAAGGTGACTGGAAGGGAAAAGAATGGGTGAATGTGTGTGAATGAATGCATGTGACTGGACTGTGATGGACGGACTAAAAGTTTTGACTGACTTGATACTGAGACAATGACTGCACCAACTTTAGGATTAGTAAATGCTGACAAACCATTCACCCAGCCGGCAAGAGGAGGGTGGATGCTTCGCTTTGTTTTGTTTTGTTTTTGCAGGAGCAGGAGGATAAGAGAGACTGGAGGAGGAGACGGTAGCTTCACATGAGAGTGTGGAACTGCAGATTTAACCCTTTGGTTGCTAATGCTAATTTTGAGGTCTGAGATATGATGTCACTAACCTTTTTAATTTTCTAGCTCCGGTGAATTGACACATGGGAGTGTGTCAAAAAGGGGGGAGTGGAAGTTGAGTTTGAACATCAAACAATGGTTATATAAAAAATTTTATGACTTTATTTGTGTGGTTAATAATTTAGGTATGGTAAGCTTATAATGTGTTAGAATAAAAAAAAAAAGGTTAATTTGTTCTTGTTTTTCATTTCTTGACTAAACTAAGTGGTTATAATCACTTTCATAAACACATTGCAAATGTGCTCATAATGAGTTGACACTCAGTCTTTTGAAGGTCATAAGCTTCGTTCGGCATGACTGTCCGGACTGATAAATTGTAGGTATTGACTTTGAGTGCAGAGGGCTAAATGCCAACACGCTTACACACACATAAATTATGATTAGAATAAGTCCCTGGGTCAGAGAGTCCTGAACATAATATTTTAAACCAAATTTGCATCACCGGAAGAACAATGGATAACAACATTAGATTATCAAGGCTAGGGAGAGAGGTGTTTTGGTTTTCTGTCTCTTACAGAGAAAGGAACAGACACCAGACGGGGACACGGAGATATGAGGACCCTTCACAGCAGAGACAGATGTACGGACTGCCGAGACAGCAACTGGGGTCAAGTGTCATGGCGTTTGGGCTCCTCGAGAAGATGGATCCCATAAACACAGCAATAACCATGAAGGGGTTGGCCAAAATCTAGGAACACCAGACCAACGAGGTTCGAGAGGCTCTTGGTAAAAAGGGGGACACGGCGGTGACCCCAAAATACACAGATCTTTGTTTGAAATCGGGGCAGAATAATTCCCTGATCTGTGCAACGACTAAAGGGTGGTCTAACCCCTGAGGTCGAAGAAAGAAGAGCAGAGAATCACCCGACTGGAAGATACTGGTAGCTGCAGCAATAAAAATAAAGGTTAAAAGCTCCTTAGACAGAGGTTCTAGTCTAAGTACATTTGAAAGGTATAAGGTGGCACCAAAATGGGAGTGGGAAACTGTAGCACCAAAATAAAGCTGTGGGAGAACTGGGAGTGATGGGAGTGTCATCTGTAACTGCTGTTATGGTTGTAAATCAAATTTTTCTTGCATCTGAACTGCGTAAACACAGAGGTCATTCTACATATGGTCCACCCGTTAAAGGGGGACAGAGGGCCTCAGGACCAAGAAGAACTGGACCTTGTAATGCTGGAGCGTATGTTATAAGTGATCTCTTAGAAAAGAGATCAAAAGGGGGAATTGTGAGATTATTCTGTTATCATATGTTACCTTATATCTGTAATCAAAGTAGTTGAATTATGATACTGCTGTAGATCATATTATACCCCTTAATATAGAGTGTGTGATCAGTATGTAGTTTTAGTTTGCATTATACTTCTGACTTAAAAGAGTGTGAAAATCATTAGATCTATTGGATTGACCTGTATTACTCAACACTGTTGAATGTGTTACATGGTTTCTTGACATTTCATACTGCTGAATCATGAAGAGAATGTTGTGTGCAGAAGACCTTATGCTGATAATAGAAGAGACGACCACATTCCATACCCCCACCTTTACAGAGAGCAGAAAGACAGGGAGCCGAGGTCATAACTTAGGCGCCGTGTGAGAGAAAACATGTGAATGTTTAGGCTTTTACGACTAGGTGGGGGCCACTAGAGGCCCGTCACCATTTTGAGACTTGCTGTGACCCTCTGCAGGCAGGTCTCCCCATCATGATGGTTCTTATGCTCTTAAGTGTTGAATTATATGGAAATAAATGATTGTTGATTGAGCATTTATACACCGAGTATTGTCCTTCCTTCAGCCCAAAGATTAAAAGAATTGGGAGATTTTAACACAGCTCATTGGTCACAAAGCAGGAGAGGGGCTGGGAATTATGTTTTCAAACAAAGCATTAATTCCATTAACATTTATAGACTACTTTTGATTCTCACTGTATTACGGGACAAAGTACGTCCCTTATTAGCTCAATACTGGACGTGTACTTTTGTTTCTAAATACAGGACGATTCTGTTTTTTAAGGGACGGTTGGCAACCCTAAGTGTCATTAACCAGACAAGCTGTTAGCTTATAGCTCACGCTAGCTAACCAGCGAGCAGTTAAAAAGACAGCTGAAGCTGCACAAAACACCCACAAACTTATCTCACTACAACGTAGCGCCGGAAATATGACTCGCAGCTTGACACAGCTGCTGTAACATAAGACTGACATCCAGCTAACCACAGCTAAAAAGATATTTAGAGAAAACTTACCGTTTCCTCAGGTTACATGAGTTGAGTTGTTTCACGCTGAACAGTTGGTTTGTTTTGGCTCTCACCGAAGACACCAGCACTGCAGACACAGCTGTTCTTTTGTGCTGCGTTTAAGCGAAACATTCTTTGTATGTGAGGAAAATGCTGTTCATCCTCTTCAGCTCTAGCGTAGACTCTGCCATGTTTTCGTGTTTCTTCTTTCCGTGTGTCCGCTACTGTGAAACACTTGGGCCGCTCGGCCCGCCACAGTTTCAAACTGGTCATGTGACTGTATGGCCACATCTCATTGGTAAAAAAGTTACTGGAAACTCCACTGGCAGCATATTATCTAATCCAGTCTTTAAGTCTGATGTCACTAGCCGTGTCTGGGCCTAAACTCCGCTGCAGGTTGAAGATATGCGTAGCTTATTTGTGAGGTTAAAAATGTGTAGATAGCAGGTAGAATTGTTGTGGAGAAATTGACACTGCCCTGGATGTAATAAAGGCCTGAGTATGTCATGAATTTAGGAGTAGATTTCTAAGAGGCCCTGCCCCACTTTGGACTGTGAAAGTAAGACAAAGAGAAGTTACTGTTGAGTGGAAATTCCCCATGGGAGACCTGGGTGAGGGTCTCAGTGTTTGTAATATGTTAACTCTGTTTTCTCTGTTGCGTAGAGGCATTTGGTGTAGTTTGGGTGAGGAGATTACTTTTATGACCGGCAGGAAGTCACGTACGCAGAGACACACACAGTGCTTAAAACTGTTACACTCCCACACCTATGTGCACACTTACTCACGTGCACTCACACATACACACAGGTACGTGCACACACAGGCGCTCATGTGCTCGTGCATACCATTGACTGTAGACAACATGGACGACGCGACAGCTCCCCAAAAATGAAGCCAAAATGTCTCTATCGCCCCCTGGTGTCTGGCTGCAGTATAGGTCATAAACCCCGCCTCCTCCATGTTAGCGGATGAGACTGGGGTCAGACTAAAATAAATTTTTTCTCCTCAGATAATTTTTTTCCAAAGATTCTTTCTTTTGTTATCAATAGTTCTCATCATGCTGATTGATGTCCAAGGGGTCTCCTTTCCCATAAGTTTGATTCTAATTCCTACAGCGGTGATGTTAAATTGGGGTGAAACGTCATCATAGCAGCTTTGACTGGCAGCTGCAGAAACTTGCGTATCTCTGTTCGGGAATAGCAGACAGAGCGTAGGCTCTGGGAGGAGGGCCAGCGTTTACGTTACGAAAACACGACCGAGTGTTTAAACCTGACATCCTGAGGTGTTCTTCAGTAAACTGTACTACCCGACTGAAGGACCCGAGGCCCCGCTGCACTTTTTAGGTAAGTTAAACGTGTTTATAAGCTAATCCGTAACTACCGTCCTTAGCTAGCTCCTGAGACCTAGCTAGCTAAAATAAGCACTCGGCTGTCAGGGTTCGTTTAGCTAATCTGTGAAGGTGAATGAATTTACCCTGACTAAAGAAATCAAGAGAAACGCCCCAGGCTACGCAGTCACTAATTACTGTTACTGTACGTTTATTACAAGTATTATACTTCAAAAAACAACAGGCTGCACCCTGCTGCAGCTCCTGTGCAGAGGTGAATATTAAATATGTGCAAACAGCAGCATGTTTTCAGTCTCTTGCCACATCTGTAAAGACAGTAAAAATGTTTTTTAAAAAAGCTTGTACTTCAGTAACTCCTCATTAATCAGGAACTATGGATTAAAGTACTGTAGTGTACTGTAATACTGAAAAAAGAGAAGAATGCAAGAGAAGAACTTCAGATCCTGAGTGTGTGAGGACAGAAGAATCAGCTTCATTTCAATTTTGAGGGATAAAATTTATATCTGAGTTTGATGGTTCTGTTCTCTTTGTGATTACAGGAGCTGCCCTCAGATTCAGACCTCAGCACCACCCAGTGACAGCAGACAGATCATCCAACATGTTCATATGTTAACTGCAAAATGAACTGATGAAAACAGTACAAAGGTTAAAGTACCACATGTGCTGTCAGTGAAAGCTGCAGCTGTTTTATTGATAAAGTTAAAGACAAAAAAACAAAAGGATTAATCACTCATGTAACTGTGTCACTATATATCAGCATTAACAGGACCTCAGTTTGGTGTTTCACAAAGCTGCTGATCTCAGTCCTGCACAGCTTCCGTTTTAAACACTTGATGTACTCAGCTGCACGAAGAGCACATGAGATTTTCTCTAACACAATTTAATAAAACATGACGAAGGTCAAAGGTCATCAGTTGTGTGTTGAACTACAAACTTGTCATCTGGAATTCTTTCACAGTTTTCTGCAGATAGTGTGTTATTTACCATAAAGTAATTCAGAGTTATTCATCCCAGAGTAACCAGAGAGGATGATATATTTTTAAATATATAACTTTCTACAGGACCGAATATATTATGTTCATGGAAAAGTCTGGAGCCTCTGAGGATTATCGAAATATTTATAACATTACACAAACAAAAGGTCTCCATCACAGTGTTCATGAAATGCTGGGTTTATCCATCTCCTGGGGCGGGCCTACGGAGGAGTGCTGAAGATTTCCCTGTGAGGGAGCTGCTGGTGAAGATCATGAGTCCTGCTTGATCAATGCCATGAGCTTCAGTCTTCCTGTTGTTTCTTAAATGATGCCTCTTTCAGCGGGTCAACAGAACTTCTGGCACAGGACAGCTGTGATGAAAGAAAGGGAAGAAGTTTCTCCAAACCTCTGGACCCAGGAAACCCAGCTTGGTCCTGATGGTCTCCCTCACTAGTTTCTCTCCAGGGTGAATGTAGCTGTTGATATAATATGGATTATTATTAAATGAAAAGAACAAATCGCACTACACTAATGAAACCTCATGCTGCTGTTTTTAAAGTTTCCATGTTACCAGGCTGTAGAGGGCTCTGAAGATTTAAAGAGTTTTAGATCCATTACACTCACAGCCTTATGTTAAAATCTCAAAGGACAGCATTATATTTTTTATATTAACAGTAACTCTGGGCCTCTGTAGAGTGTGCAGATGATATCATCGCTGTCTAAAAATGGATGAAAAAAACATTAGAAGTGCTGTATCCTTCAATAATACAGACTATTAGATTAACAGGTGTGTAGCATCGCTAACTAGCTAGCAACAAGCCTCCAACACAGTGTGTATGCTAGCGGCTAATCTAGCAAACGAATTAACAACAGAGTGGTTTTAGAACTATAAGATGATCAGCTGTGTGTCTTTTTTTATAACAGTGACATGGTTGTATTTACCTTAATTAAACGAGTCGTCAGTCGCGGTAAACCAACAAAAGAACTGGCGCAGCCGGGCTACGTAAAAAGTGTAGGGGGGCGTGTTTGCGGTCACGTCCAGGGGGTGTGTGGGCGGGATCGTTACACAGTTGCTCCACCTCAAGTCACTACTGCGCAGACTCTGGCTGTGTCCGAATTCAGGGGAAGGATGCTCATAAGGACACTACCTACCTACGTCACAAGGTAGTGTCCTTAGACGGATGGGTAGGGCGTTTATCAATATGCGTACTTGTGCGTACTTGCGTTCTCGTATACTCGTGATACGTCATCAGTTGGAGACCAAGTACTGTTCCAATTCGAAGGACGCATCAAGCCGAGAACGCGATAAAGTCCTGGATGTGTTCTCGCTCCGCCCGTTTTATCGAGCATGCATCGGTGTGGACTTGGTACAGCTAAATATCCCAGAATGCATTTCGTCCAAAACTCAACAGCGGACTCCCGGCACATCGTTTTCAACCCCCCGCCCCCTGCTCGCGGACTTCTCACTACTCAGGTTAAAGAAACTCCAGCAGCTGTCTATAGTATTGAGTGTCCACTAAAATAGAAATAAAAGCGTTCTAACATCTCACCTGCTTGTTTTTATTAATGTATGTAGACGTATGTACATGTACACTATTTTTATTAATAGAGGTTTCACTACTGAGGTTAAAAATGATATATAAGTCACTTAGATCACTTCTAAATGTTAATGTTTGCTTTATTTCAGTGTTTTATTTGTTCCTGAGTAAACCGGTTTGGCTGTGATTACAGTTAAGCTTCATAACATGTTACTCACAGTTAAATTAGGAGGGGACGGCAGTAAAAACTCCCGACCTGTGACATCATCCAATGTACATATTGTTCCAATTGTACATATCGCGAGTCCGTGCTCGCGTTCTTGGCGGGTACGTACTCCCGTGGACCCAGAAATGTTGCTCCGTTGTTTGGACAATTTTATTTCTCGAGGAGCTAGAAAAACCTTATCGTCGCCGCCCGCACGTTTTGTACCTTAGGCTCATCAGAGACAATCATATCCAGGTAAAATAATTTCCTTTAATCTACACGCATTTAGGAATTACTTAGCTAATTACACGGATAATTGAAATATTGCCGGTGTTGTGCCAAAAAAGTGTTCGCCTGCCTAAACCGATTTCCAATGTTTCCGAGTGTAATATGTGTAATATCTTTATGTATATTGGTAAATAGACTTCGGTGAACATGGTTTACTAAGGGGTTTTATATATACAATAATTAGCTGTTGTTCACGTATCTTTATAACGCTGGTTATAATGTAGGTACAATTGATATATTTGTTGCGCTGTCTGCTGTCCTCTTGGCCAGATTACTCTTAAAAAATAAATTTCTAATGCCAATAAGAGTTTTTTTTTTAACTGGATAAATAAAGGATATATAAGTCACTGCCAAAAACTGATTGCAGCTTCTACCTTGTTACAGGAATGTTGCTGGTGGCTCAAGGTGACTTGATATCACTTATGAGGGACACATTTGACATGTTTCACGTATTATAGACCAACAAGTTATTCATAGCAGGTTAAATACGAGCAATCAGTTTAGGGCAAAAACCGGAAATCAGTTTTTGGCAGACGATCATTTTTTGCCACAACATCGGTCATTCTCACACATGTACTGTATCATATAAAATATATAAACTAAATATCTTTGAAACGTATAGAATCTAATCTTTTGTTTGTTTGTTTTTTTACATAGCACTTTATCAAACTGTTGTCTGCTACAGAGTTACAAGTATTATACTAATAATATAGCATCCACCATCTCCTGCTTGCATATTTCTGTAAACATCTTAGTGGTGTGGCAGCCATGAGTGAGCCAGCCCTGCAAACCCTGTGGATGGAGGATGCAGTGGACAGTGGGAGGAAGCATCCTGAAGCTCTCTTTGCAGACCACCCTGTGTGATTCTCCACACCAGAAAAGACAAACCGCAGGTCTCAGTTGCAGCAGCCCATCCACGTCTGATCTTGCTCGGGCAGATTCAGCAACACTGCCAGAGACTTCCTGTAATCTATTACAGTTGTTAAAGAAACGGTCCAGGAACAGGTCACTCAGGTTAACCCTGTGTGAACAGCTGAAAATATTGTTTTTCCATCTTTACATACTGTGTATTTGAAATATTCTTGTTTAATTGTTATTGTTATTTACTTTATTGCTATCAAATAAATATCCAAGTAATATTGTTCAAAGTTAGCATTATGTTCATACGTGTTACAAATGTCTGTAAATCAAATTGAGTTCAGTGACAATTACTGTTTGTTTGAATCAATTTATTAATAACATAAAAACCTTTAAACTAATGCAACACATATAACAATGTAACAAATATATTCAAATAAATACATTTCTCAATACATAACTCATTTGGGAACTAATCTTTCTAGAAGTGAAAACAGTCTGTCCGTCCTCTCCCTGCTCTCCTCTCCTCAGCCTCTCTTTGCTGCCTTATGTCCTCTCTGATGAGGTCTAGCAGCTCATCATCCCTGTCTCTTTTCCTCTTTCTCCCTGTCGTAGGTGGCTGAGCCGCTTCGTCATCACTGTCGTTTTGGTCACCCACTGCTGCGCTTGGCCCAGGAGTGTCCTCTGGGAGAGAGGAAATTAGGACAGGAGGCTTAATGGAAGGCATCTGTCCTATCACCTCATCCATGAGGGCAAACCAGGGCCAAGTAGCAGCAGTGGGCTTCCCACTGACCCCCTCTCCTGAGCCTGGATACTTGCAATCCTAAAGGCAGAGGAAATCAAAAATGACAGCAGGCAAATAAAAACACCACAACAACTCTTAGTAATTGCACATTTATTAACTTGTGTTCTTGAGAATTATCTTCTTGATAACACACATACGTACTTTGTATTCTTTAAAGTTTTCTCATGTCTTCTGGCCTGCAAGGGGGTGACTTTCCCCTGCAGGCCCATCTTCTCCAGAATTGTCCTGATCACACACAACAAATAAGAGAAGAAAGGACACCATGGCAACTATGTTAATCCCTAAGCACAAAGGTTTTCACAGCAGAACACCAGAGGAACACCGTCTGGACATCACAGGTTCTGTACAGCAGCGGTCCGTGAGTCGTTTGGTACCGGGCCACAGAGTTAAGGCTCCGGTGTGAAATTTATGGTTTTCAGGGGTTTTAACGTTAACTCGGTTTCCCTGAGTCTTTCCCTTGTTGTAGTTGTGCGTCTTATTTTGAAAGAAATATTTACACGTTACCATAGCGACCAGAGAGCATTAAGCGGCAGAGAGGAGGATGTTACTGTCAATATTGGCGCATTTTCAGGAGGACGCTGCTAATAAAGTTACACAATTACACAGTACAGTCACGTTTATTATTATATTTACAAAATACCACAGTTTTTGTCTTGGTCGGATCATTTTATGTGGTTGTATTTATCCACGATACCTTAAAGGCCGCTCCGTGTCTGACATAAACCGGTCTGTGGCGCAAAAAAGGTTGGGGACCGCTGCTGTAGAGCATGAGGGTTAATAGGACCGTACTCATATGAATATGATGCGTAAATTGATTTATTCTTGTACATCCACGCCGTAGCGGCCCAATTCTTCACCCCAGTGAAGAGGTGATCGTTTTCTCCTCGTTTTAATAAATTAAGCCGTTTGGTCTTTGTTCCTCACAACATATCACCAATTCGAAAAAAATCAAAATTAGCTGTATGTAAGCGGCAATACATGAAAAATCGCGGGACCCCCGATACAAGCTGGTTTATGGTTATTTTAACCTCTTAAGCCCCACGCCCCCGGTACCGGGGGCAAAAGGGAGGAGATCACGTTTAATCGGTTATAACGCCGGTTGAGAAATATAACTCCAGACATGTGTGGTATCCACAGAAACCTCAGAATCTCAGCTACAATGTCATATAAACCATTTCTACAACCACCAAACACACCGCAAACAAGCCGCGATTAAACGAGCAGTTACGTAATGCGCAGAAGTCCGCTAAACACGCAAACGAGAACCAGACAGTCTTCAGACTTCATGTAACCGGTTATAAATAGGCTGGCTAGTGAGACCAATGAGATGGGTTCTAGGATCATTTTATGACTTTTGGGGTTGTTGATAATTTAGATATGGTAAAACTGAGGCAGAAATTGTTATTTTTAAATAGAGTTATTTTTAAAGTAAAATGAAACTCCCCTGCTTGATTTAAAATAGGCGAGGCCAAAGGCCTGTAGCTTTTAACTGTATAGCTCTTAACTTGCAGGGATGGCGTGGAGTGTAATGAATGAATGCAAAACATGCTTACAGACACAAACATGACATAGATTTAGTTTATAGGGCAAAGGTGGAACACATGGTGCTTTGTTTCTGCTTAGCAACTAGTGAGGCAGACGGTGTTAAAGATAAGTATGTAATAAGTGAACAGGAAACATGTGAGGGTGAGACGGGTGAAACAAAATGTTGTAAATAATGGAAACTTGTGTAACTGGCATTAACAGTAATTTTTGCATGTTAGGTATATGCTTGAAGCAAAAAGAGGTGTAAATCCTGATAGAAATTCTGAAGCGTGCTTTCTAGCGGAGAGTTAGGCTGACATGGGGATGGTGTATATTTTACCCGGGGTGTGTTTAATAAAACTAAAAGTATTGCTCACACACATAAAGAGTATTGAGATTAAGTAAAGTTAATAAAAAGGATAAAGCCCAGAACATGATATTGTGAACCAAGTTTGAATAATTAAAGGAACATTGGATGAACACAATAGATTAGTGAGGTGGAGCAGAGAGAGGTTTTTGTTTTCTATCTTTTACAGGAGAAGATTTCAGGACCACAGCGACCACAGGGGGCGAGAATCCTGGAAGCCCCAGATCGAACGGAACCAACCAGAGAAAGGAGAAAAACAGAGCACAAATACACCTAGTTGTTTATGTTACAAAGAAGATCAAAAGCTTGTTAGACGTAGGTTATAATGGAAGCATAAAAGGGATGAGAGGAAATTTACATAACATAGAAATCCTGCAACAATTCGTAAATTGCCCAAACACAGTGTTCAGACCGGATATGCGCTACCCGTTAGAGGGGGCGAAGAAATCAGGCCTAAGTCTGAAAAATGAAATGGGTTAACTCGATAGAGGAGGTTTCCAAAGGTTGAGAAAATAATGTAGGACCTTTTACCAGGAGAAAGCTAATTGTATCTTTTACACTTTACAGTGTGCACTGAGGGAAGTTAGGAATAGTTTAAACTAGGATTGAAAAAATTAAACTAGGTGAAAAAGGGGGTGTAGCAAGTAGATTTAGGGCAGCTCACAGCCTGGCGTAAACGCAAGGTGCCGTCACACAGCTTAAGTTATTTGTTTGATTTATTTTATGACAAAATAATAAGGAAACATTGTTTATCAGTAATATTGTTTACAGGGTTCATATTGCATTGAATATGTTTGTCATCACATTCATTCTATTCACAGGTTTAGTACATTTTATACACATTGCATATCTGTGCTTGTTTAGAGTTGATGTTCTATCCAAGAGGGTTTTAAGCTTCACTGGTGAGAGTGTCCAGGTGATACATGTTGAGGGAAGATGGGAACATAGCAGGTTAATTGCATGCATGCTTACAATACACATAAATCTAGTAGCAGGCCTGAGCGAGGGCCCAAGTGTCTTCTGCTTCTTATTTGAGACCTGCGCCAATTTAGTTTACTTAGTGATTGATGACGAGGGTCCATTCCACTAGATTTCCACTAGAGAGGGACCCAGGAAAGGAGCAGAGACCACTTAAGCATGAAGTGTTTTCAAGTGGGAGCTGGCGTTTTATTACTGGACCACCTAGATGTCGTGAGGTTATTGTCTGGTTTGCTGAGTCAGGGGACGACTAGAGAGGGTCAGAGCGAAGGTAGTGGACCTGGGAATGTGACGTCTTTGGAAGACGTCAAGAGAGGGAATTGTGGAATTACAGGGATTATTTTACATAACCATCATCTTTATCATTGCATTAATTATCATTTTATTCAAGTGTTTATTGAAGTTGCTGGCATTATGTTATAATTTGTATTACAGGGGTTATCATAATCAAATATTAACATATTTATTACAGGTGCAGTTATAACCACTTTAAATCGTTGAGTTAAATCTATAATCTTAAAAGCTTATATGCTGAGTATTTTGTTACAGTAAAATAGTGGCTGAGCAAAGGCCTGAATGTAGTCAGCTTCTTGTTGCATTTGAGTTTGCCTAGCAACAGGTGACGCAAAGAGGAGGACAAGTCCATGGGGACCTCACCACCATATTTGGATGGATGCCAGAAAGGGGAACTCCTGTCTCTGCAGTTATCTCTTAAGATTGATCAGTGTCTGTAGAAGAGCCAAATAATGTTCTGTACATGCAAATTATGTGCTTGTAAACGCATGAGGGGGCGTCATAATACCCTGATGTTATAAAAGCAATCTGAAGTGTATTTTTGGTTGGGGATTTACAACTGATGGTTTCCAGTTTACATCTCCCCACGCTGCGTGTATTCATTAAAATCAATTGTTTGAACGGCCTTTTCTGGACTATCATTGTTTTACTCTCGTCCTCAATTTCGGACCCTTAACACTAGCTTCCAGGGCTATCACTGCGTAAACACACGAAGTTTGACCACAATCGGACCAAAATTCACCGAATTAGCCGCAAAAGAAGAAAAAAATTAGGCGAGACTAAAATCTACTTCCTTTTTCTGTGTTCCAGTCTCAGTAACTTTGACACAGTAATATCCGCTTTAATATTTACACCTCTGATTAAATGTCCCAAGTGTTGGCTTCATTTTGATACAAAGATTGTAAGGACGGAGTTTGTCATTGCAGAGAAATAATCAATTTAATTGAGGCATTGCATTTTCGAGCAGGAAGCTCAGAAAACCCCTTGGGGCTCAAGAGGTTAAAGAAAAGAAACATGTCTATGCAGATACCCAAAGCTTAACGAAACGACCGATATAACAATTTAACTTTTGTACAACCAGATTTTGTGTTTTCCTCTCCTGCTTCGACCACCATCGTTATCAGAAACAAATCTCCTCTATGACCCGCAATGAATCCTGGGATATAGTAGGACATGAAGGATACATCGGACCATCCTTAGAATTCAGGGCAAAGTAGGACGCATTTGACGTCATTGCCTCCAAATATGGCATTGGCGCATCCTTCCCCTGAATTCGGACACGACTAACCCTCAAATTCGCGGAAAAGTAGGACACATTTGTCGCCACATTTTGAGTGCTCTTTGAATTCGGACAGTCCTCGTCGCGTCGCTGTGACGTCATTGCCTCCAAATATGGCATTTTAAGCATCCTTCCCCTGAATTCGGACACAGCCTCTGGCTCCAAATTTGCAAGATGGCAGCCTCCACAAGCGGGGTATTTTGGCTTCATTTTTGCACAATGGTAGGAGGCGGAGTCGCGTCGTCCATGTTTTCTACAGTCAATGGGGCATACACACAGACACAGAGTTTGCAGCACACCGTGGGGGTTTTATGATGGGGTCACTTCTATAAAGCTGGATGTAACTAACAAAGGAGTGAAGATTTTTTGCAGAGGGACACCGGCCTCGTCTTCCCTTCTAGAAGAATGCATGCTTAAATAAAGATGAATAAAGGTTTTGTGAAATAACTACTGAGTTCCGGTGCCGTCTCTGGATGCCTTGAGGAATAAAAGAACCAGAGTGAAACTGATTTCGCAACAAGGTCCATATATCAAACGATCACTGTGGCATTACTGAGAGTTGAAAAACTGTTTAAAGTCTTTCATCTTTAATAAAATGATCAGTGTTCTGCTCTACCAGGTGTAACAATTGAGTTTAACATCCAGGCATCCATGAAAACGGAATTTATCACATTTAACGGAGTTAAAAGCGATGAAAAATGTCAAGAGAAAATCCATGGGCAGTTACAATAACAGAGGCTCTGACTCATTTTATAGCTCTGGATGACCAGCCAATGCCGGTCTTGGAAAACATAGGATTGAACCGTCTTCTCAGCATACTCGAGCTGTGATATGAAATTCCCAACCGCTGTCAGTCCTCGGTTTAATGGCACAGTGGACTGATGAGGAGTTTGTTCGTCAATGCCAAATATTTTCGTTATTTTGTTTGTTTGTTTACAATATGGACACTGCAATAATTTAAAAGTTTATTTTATTCTCAAACCTAATTTGTATTTATTTTATTCCAAACAGAAGTGTTTATTTATTATTCTGAAAGCTGGAGACAGTGCCAATAGTTCAGTGATATTTTGTTAAATTACAATGTGGACACTCCGCAATAATTTAACAGAAGTGCTTATGATATGATATACCTTTATTAGTCCCACATGGGGAAATTTCATGTTAAGGCTGCCGACCTATTGCACGCAATGGCAGCGCCATCTTACTCATCCGACCATACATACATTACACAAAGATCACAGGGGGAAGACAGGTCAGAGGGGTATAACATGGAAAAGCACAACATGAAGAAAGATAAGGAGAAAAAAAAATAACTCCCCCCAGACTGAGCTCCAACAGGGAGATCAGTTTGAGAACAGAAAAAAACCACCTCTGCAGAAAAAAAAAAACACCTTTTTCACTTGAAAATTTTTTGTGGTCATTTTTATTAATATTTTATTTTTTATTGGCAGAGAATAAAATAAAACCTCTCTTCCAATGTATTGCATTTGTGTGTGTGTGTGTGTGTGTGTGTGTGTGTGTGTGTGTTTGTGGTAGAAGTATCGTTTTTTGTACTCTGTATCGGCAAGTACTCAGATCCAAGTATCGGTATTGTATTGGTTTGAAAAAATTGGTGTCGTTGCATCCCTAATCTAAATACAATATAGCATGTCCTGACTGGGGGGTTTTGGAAAGAAATTAAAACATACTGCTATGCTATGACTCCCAACATAAATGAAGACAAAAAACTAAACAGCAGTGACATTTGTAGGGTTACTGAAGTTTGGCTAGCTGGTATATCAGGGCTCTAGGCTAACTTTTTGCCATGGGCGCACCAGAGTGCACCTAACTTTAAAAAGTTAGCACTCCATACAGACAATATTCATTTCTAAATTATTAACTAACAATCTTGTGCTTAAAGTGCTTTGTCAATATCGTAGACAATGTTAAACTTAATCATCATCTCGGCCTCCTCGACCTGTTTGGTGTTGCATGCTGCTGAAAGGCAGTGGGGAGAGGGGACACTTGGGCAGTGCATTTATTGCAGCATATAATGTGTTTTCTAGATACACTGTGCTTTTTCAGCATTCAAAGATTGATGGCACCGTGTCAGAGCACTGGCTATGAACTTAACAAAAAAGTTATCAATAGTTCTTTTCATCTTTTCTTATTACCCATAGCTACATCCACTTCTGTCAGGCCTAGGCTACTCACTAGGGCTGCGTATCATCACTGATTTCTATAATCCATTCGATTCCGGTTCTCAAAGTCCTGATTGGATTCAATTTAGCCTCAGACAGTCAGAAATATTATAATTCTGATCACATAGATGGAAACACAGCGCGGACCCGACGCATCAGAATCGGTGAGCTCCGACAGCGTGTCCATCTATGTGCCGTCGGGTGAGAAAGCCGAGAAAGAAAAAGCTGATTCTGATGCGTCGGGTCCGCTCTGTGTTTACATCTTTGTGTGGAGTCCATGTACCTGCTCTCATTTACTGTTTACTGGTTGTAGAAATAGTTTTGTGAGCTTTACTCTGAGAATCTGACGTTTCTGGCAAAACACATTTATATTTAAAAGTCGATTCAGGATTTAATGAATCGATAACGCTTTATACAAGCTACTCACCTCCCTCTTCCAACTGCACTTTCAACTTGACCACGGCCAGTCACAGAGGTCCCGCCCCTGACTATCTCTGATTGGTTTAGTCCACAATAGGTGGTCTGATGTTGACCACACGGAGAGTTGCAGAGATTTTTTTTTTTTTTTTTTTTTTTTGTTACCCGAACAGTTGGTCGGACTGGTGCGACCAAATATTTTTTTTAGTCGCACCATTGAAAAATATGGTCGCATTTGTGACCAAATTGGTCGCACTCTAGAGCCCTGTATATAATGATGTGCTACGTGACCGCTAGCGACACACAGTAGCGGTTTTTGATACGGGCGACACGGGCGGTTGCCCGGGGCGGCATCGTGGTGGGGGGCGGCATCGCGGACATTGGCAAAGAAAAATAATAATTTTTTTTGCTCGTACTCATGCTTCCCCGACGTCAGCCAGCGCATATTGGGAATGTCATAGGCATCAATCGGTTTTCTATCGCCCATTTGCTGGGAGTAAGGGCGCCCTCGTTTGCGAGGTGCGCCTGCTGCGCCTGCTGCGCACGGCACAGGGAGGAGAGGGCGGGGGATTCTCTGGCTTTCTGGAGCAGCATCTAATAACCAACTCGCAAAATAAAAGAAAATAAAAACAAAACAACAAACACAAAACCACCAGACATTATGATGCAGACTTATAATTTGCACCGATGTTTTTTTGGAATTCTATACGCGAAAAGTGAGCGCGAGAGCCCTCGGTGCGCCTGCTCGCTGCTGAAGTCAAAATAAACTTTATTGTCATCTCCGCTACATACAGTCCAGTATATAGAGAGACGAGACGACGAGGCTCCAGTTACAGCAGTGCAAGTAAACAAACAATAAATATAAGAAGAGTAAGAAAATAAATACACACTTTAGGACTCGGGGTAAAGGGATCAATAACAATTTAAAAAGTATAATTTACAGTTTGATGATTTAAAGTCTCACACACAACCCGTCAAAAGGGGAGGGGGGCCGGCTGCTTCCAAATAGAGCACATTTCATTCATAATGTTGTAAATCCAAACCCATTATGTATTCATGATAAATAAACCCTATAGACAAAGTGAATCTGTGAGCTAAGGCAGCGGTCCCCAACCCCCGGGCCTCGGACCGGTACCGGTCCGTGAGTCGTTTCGTACCGGGCCACGAGAGTTGAGGCTCAGGTGTGAAATGTATGGTTTTCAGGGTTTTTATCGGTTATTTTGTTATTTTGTTATCGTTTTTATCGTTAACTCGGTTTTCCTGGGTCTTTTCACGTGTGTTATGAATAAATCTTCTTTTTTTCGGTACCGGCACTAGTTTTATTTTGTTGTATTTATCCGCGATACCTTATTGCCGGTCCGTGAAAATATTGTCGGGCATAAACCGGTCCGTGGCGCAAAAAAGGTTGGGGACCGCTGAGCTAAGGTGTAGGTCTGTTAGGTTATGTTGTTGTGATCCTCGAGTTGGGGGATGGGTTTTCATACTGGAGTGCAAAATTAAAACCAATGGAAGATGGACAAGAAACGTTCAAAGCCATCAGGTGCTCAGTTTAGAAAAAACAGAAAAGAAGAGGAGGAGAAACAAGCAAAAGATACAGGTAAGCAGATGTGTCATTGGATGGCAGGTCATCCTGAAACAATCAGAATCAGAATACTTTATTAATCCCTAAGGAAATTATGTGGGTTACAGTTGCTCCAAGAAGAAATTCTAAAAATAGTAACAGTAACAGACTAAACTCCAAACAATACAATATGTTACAGATTTTACACATTTAAGAAATAGCCAGGGGTGGATCTAGAAGGGTGGCATGGGGTGGCAACTGCCACCCTAAAATGATCCCTTGCCACCCCAAGTGCCACCCCAGTTTTGCATATGACAGTGTTGTTTATTAAAATAAGATAGCATTAACAGTTTGAGCGTAGTTACAGTCAACAGTGAATATAAATGCTAAAACTGAATATATTGCATAGTGTTCCCCCCCCTCCACCATTAACAAATGGTTCAGCCCATAGCAGGACCGGTTTTTTTCTTGTTTTCAGTAGCAAGCGATGCTTATGATTGTGCCAGAGCACATTTTGAACAACACCATGGGAATTTCGGATTTTACACAGGTGGTTGGATGTTACACTCTGGAAATGGAAGGAAGGTGAGTGTTATTAACCCTGTGGGGTCCACGGACACGCTGCACCTCCAAATCACATGACTGATGTAAGCTGGCATAGCAACAAGCTGCAGCCACGCTGAGTCTCTATTTCAGCCCATATTGAAAGTTCGGAGTTCAAAGTTTTTAAATTTTAATTACAGGCCAATAAATCCAGAGTTATGATAATATATATAAGCCACGCTTTTTTCTAAATACTGTCGCCACGTTTTTGTGTGTGTGGGTTTTAAGCATTTTCTAAGGACAGCGCGAAAACAGTAAAGAAAGAAAATGCACCATGTCGACCAATTAAAAAAAAAAAAAAAAAGTCAACACGTGGGATTTGGTTGTTTAGGAAGAGCGGAGAGTTTTGGGAGTGACGGTAATGGCAGCAAGACAGAGCGAGCGAGTGAGAAAGAGAGAGAGAGAGAGAGAGTTTTTAGATGTGGGAGATTTGTGACGTTTAGTGTGGAGTGTATACTTAGTGTGTTGTGTTGTCTTGTGTAGTTGTTCTGTTGTGTAGTCGTTTTGTTTTGTGTGTCAGTGAGGGCACTAATGAATGTCACAGAGGCACATTTGTAATGTAAACACTGTCACCAAGTAGAAAACCAGCGGAGTGATACACCTGTTGTCAGGCCTGCAGGTTTGTCCCTGTGCTGTTCTCCTCTGTCTTTTGGTGGACCATCTTTTTTTTTTACTGGCACACATCATTTGTGGGGCATCTTATTGCGACACCTGATTGTTCTCTCATTTTGGTTTTAGTAATATTTTTAATATTTTTAAAATGAAAAAAAAAAAACAGCAGGTGTATTGGCTGCATTTTTAGATAAATAGTTGTATATGTTTACAAAATGTACAATTTATATTTTCATTTCAAGTTATAAAAATTTACTCAACATGTCTGTGGGGTTTTTTTACAGTAAAAAATACTACTAGGATTTTAAGTTCTTTGTGTGATTTCAGATCAGTATTACTAATGCAGTATGTCAGTGAAAAAAACAACTAAATTCAGTTGAGCTGAAAAGATACCAAACAAGGCTAGGGGAAAACAAATCAAATGAAACAATTTGAGGGGGAAATACAAACGTAAACTCAAAAGGAGTCAAAAATGGCCGGTTGTATTTCAGACCTCAGTGGGTTAATCCAACAAAACATGAAAAATTAGGTTTAAATTTTTGCTCATGACAGTGCAGATTTCTGACATTTTGTGTAATTTAAGCTGTAACAATGTGACTGTTTTCTAACAAAAAACAGTGTGAAACTTAAGTTAGACTTGTATTTGTAAATGAACCGCCCCATGTTGTGTAGCTTTCTGGATTTCATACTTATTGGGCTACATATTTATTTATTATACAGGCTGTACAGTACATAACATCAAAACTCACATGTTTTATGTAACTAAAGTGTGTAATTATGTGGGCTACAGACAATAATTAAGTTATAGACTATATTTATATGAAAAACGTGTATACTTACTGCATTTGAATCATTTTAACCATATGTAACCACCTGCATATGTGTTTGGGGGAAAAAAAAGGCTTTGATTTTGCCACCCCGTTTGATTTTTTTGCCACCCTCATGCCACCCTAAGAAAATTTCTCTAGATCCGCCCCTGGAAATAGCACTGATATATACAGATCACTCAGTTCTAAATATCAAGGATTAACAGAGGTGATTATAAATAAATATCAAGAAAATTGGGGGGGGGCAGAGGGAGTGTTCGCCCAGGGCACCAAACAGGCTAGGACCGCCACTGGCGACACAGCTATGTTAGCATAATATAATATTATAAAAGTTAACGTGAGGGTTCTCGGTGGTCAGGAAGAAATGTAATCACAACGCAGGATGCTGTAAAAGGACTAAACTTCAGCCAGGAGAACAAGTGAGATAATCCATCCACAATACGAGGTTAGTCATTCATATACTGGGCTGGGCTGTAGTTACATCTTAAGGTTTTAAAAACTGAGCTTAAATAAATGATTAGCGGTAATAAAAGCCGAGGGAGGTCAACAGTGATCACTGACTGTTTTTAGGAGCTTTTTGAGATTAAATAGAAGAAAATACAAAACATATTAACAACACAAAAGCCATATTAAACGCAGACTACTTTAGGCCCGGAAGTAGGATTCGTCACATCATCACTTAAAAACCGGATATGTTAAACTAATTTTTTTTTTTTAAAGTAACGAGTCGAATTTTGCAAATGTAACGGAGTAAAAGTACCGTTTCTTCTTCACAAATGTACTCAAGTAAAAGTAAAAAGTATCGTGCAAAAAAGGTACTTTAAAAGTACATTTTTTTCAAAAACTTACTCAAGTAAATGTAACTCGTTACTACCCACCACTGTCCAAGGCAACAACATTTTAAGGTCCATATCAGCTTAGAATGATAACATTTCAGTATCACTTTCTGCCATCTTTGATTTTTTTTCACGTTCTAATTTTTCGTCTTGATGCATTCTCAATCATCCAGGAAAGTAAATGTCCAAAAGTTGATTCTGTCCATCTGGACGTATTGTTTTCAGTGGGAGAAACGCTCCATCACTCATCCAAGTGACTTCTTCAGTCTCAGCTGACTGCAGGTTTCCCCAATCTTATAAACATAATATGCATAATAACTGACACTAACACCACTGAAGTAACAATGGTCTGGGAGGTCACTTCCTTCATCACATGCACATGGCTGTTTAATCCCCCACACTCGTCACACATTGGGTGGATCATAGGAGAGACTTATTGGAGTTGCAAGGCGCATCCTAGATGGTATTCTGTTGAAAGCCGTACATATCCAACTAACACATGAAGTGTTTAGTACATTCATGGCAGAAGTAATGTCAATAATGAATGCAAGACCACTTGTACCAGTCTCAACAGATCCAGACAAACCAAACCTTCTCACTCCAGCAGTGCTTCTTACACAAAAGGTCAATATATTATGTGCACCAACAGGAAGTGTTGGACCACCTCTACTCAAAGCAATGGAAGCAAGTACAGTGTTTGACAGACTCTTTTTGGAAACTGTAGAAAAGTGAATATCTTTCAACACTAAAGCAAGGGAGTAAATGGACCGATGATAAAACAAACACAAAAGTTGGTGCTGCTGTGTTATTGAAAGATTCTCTCGCACAGAGAAATGACTGGTCCATGGGAAAAGTTGTAAAAACATTTGAGAGCAAGGACAATAAGGTTCGAAAAGCAGAAGTAAAGACTGTGAAAGATGGAAATGAAAAAGTGTTTTTGAGACCCATCGCTGATATGGTTTTACTTTTATCAAGTGATAAATTTGATTGATCAGTGGACTTTGATGTTCATGTGAATTTGTATAATTATGATGAAGGAAGTGACCTCCCAGACCATTGTTACTTCAGTGGTGTTAGTGTCAGTTATTATGCATATTATGTTTATAAGATTGGGGAAACCTGCAGTCAGCTGAGATTGAAGAAATCACTTGGATGAGTGATGGAGCGTTTCTCCCACTGAAAACGCTACGTCCAGATGAACAGAATCAACCTTTGGGAGATTTACTTACCTGTATGATTGAGCATGCATCAAGATAACAAAGTAAAAAATATATTCAAATAAATAAATGTCTTCTTGCATATCCCATTTATGCAACTGGTCTGTCAAGAATTAAAAACAGTCTGTCTATCCCAGGGGTCGGCAACCCTAGGCACGCGTGCCACCGTTGGCACGCGAAGGGTTAACTGATGGCACGCGCGACCATAGCTGGACTGGACATCGGGCATACCGGACATTTGCTCGGTGGCCCGATGATTTTTTTTTTTTTTTTTTGGGTGGCGGATTGGCCAGACGCTGGTCAGTCTGTAAAAACAACTCGGTTGTTTGGTGTTGGCCATGGCGGAGCTTCCACAGATTCAGTAAAATTAACAAGTGGTGGAGGCCAGCAGGTGTATGAGGGAAGGGGAGGCAGGAGGAGAGACCCGAGGCAGCCGCCGGTCAGAGCGTCAGGTGAACTGAACTTCAGGTAAGAAGTTATGACCCGCAGTCTATCTGGGTCAGATATAAACCAAGTTTAGGTGGAGTTTATTTTCGTTGTGCTGACTTTTTACAGTCAGTTACAATAACTCGTACTGCGTACTAGCTAGCATGACGGAGTTTCTATACTGCTGGGCGGGTGCTATGATGTTACTGAGTGAACTTTATTTTATTCATAAGGTTAGTTAGTAGAGTTGCCAACCGTCCCGTACAAACGGAATTGTCCCGCATTCAGAGAAATTATTACGCGTTTCGTGTTGAGCTGAGAAGGAACACAGTTTGTCCCGTACTTCAGCCAGGATGGAAAAAGACACAAAGCTGGAATTATTCTGTGTCTTTGCTGCACAGCTGCATCTTCTTCTCCTCTCATTCTCTCCCCTCTCTCTCCTGTTGCTACTTCAATCATGAAACTGATCAATGATCAGCTGATCAGCTTTGCTCTCTATTTTGTTTATCGCTCACTTTGTGCCAGAAAGAGGAAACCAGCGGAGGTCGCACTAAACAACAGCAGCACGTTTAAGCTTGATCAGCTGTTGTTAGAATTTATTTAATATTAATTTCTAGAATCAGTTGATGTTTGCTGGAGCCACAGCTGTAAAAGCTGCTGGTCATGATATCGGTTTGTATATCTGGTGAGAGGGAAACATGAAGATGAAACCAGGAGATGTCCTTACTGAATCATCAGAGCTGAACAGGTGATGGAGAAACAGGTTTACCTTTTAGGTGACATGAATGAGTTGAAGGGAAGTTATCAACTGTTTCTGAGAGACAAATAACACCAGGATCCTTTTCGAAGTAGCTGACAGCTGGTAACTGTGCAGGGGCGGATCTAGCAAAGTTTTGCCAGGGGGCCAGGTAGGACATTAACAGGGAAAGGGGGGCACAAAGAAATACTTTCTTATTCTCATTTAAAATGTCTCGCTGTTATTAAATAATTATCTGAAGCTTACAACCAAAGTTTTTATCTGATTTAATCATACATTTACCAACAAGACAGTGTACATCACTGTTACAACAGCGTTTGTTTTCATTCAAAGGCTTTATGGCTTTAATATCTGGGGGGCCGGTCTTTAGTCAAAATGCATCCATAGACTTGAGACACAATGCATTTTTGGGACTTTCAGGTGTATGGACCAATGTTTTATTTTCTGATCAAACCAGAAATCTTTAATGAGCAGCTAGATTTGTCTCGCATTAACTGGCTGAGTTAATGCCAGTTAATGCGACATCGAAGCAGCTAGAATCCACAGCTGTGCGTGTTCATGGAGCTTGCATTTTCACCTGCTGGACATCACTACCTGACAGGTTTAACTGTCTTCAGAACATTGCAGAGGCCTTATTGACAGGATTTGGCTCTACATATCTGTGTGAGCAGATTTTCTCTCACACGAGTGTCCTCAGGTAGCCGTCTGAATGCTGGACACTCGGAGACCTGTGTCTCTGAGTGGGAGACCAGAGATCACATTAACATGTGTATCTCTGTATTAACAAACATGCCATATTGGCCCAGTTTATTTTTCTTATCATTGTTGTGAGGAGACCATAAATACCATTTGTATTTTCTGTTGTACAGTTCATTTGCTGTTATGGATAAAAAGTGTCTTTTTTTTGTTTCAAAATAGCTGATAACTATTCGCTGATAGCTGCCAACATTTGCAAACAAATATAATTCTATAAAGTGGTTCTATATAATGTGTAACTGTTCATATAGAGCGTTATTAAATTTATTGCTAATGCAATCATATGGCACACTGACCTCTGAGGAAATTTTAAATGGCACTCGCCATCAGAAAGGTTGCCTACCCCTGATCTATCAGGTCAGCTCTGCTCCACTTTACAGCTATGATGATGTCGTTGTTGTTTGGAGCTCGACATGTAAGAGTGATGTTCTGTCCAGACTCAGCTGTGATGTTTCTCCTCACTGAAAGAGGAAACAACACAGAGCAAAGAGGTTAAAGGTCAAAGAACCCTTCATTTGAACAGACAAACTAATTCAATAAGAAAAATGTTGTATGTAAACTACACTGATGCTCTTTATGTCAGACACAAATTCTCTGTTTGGTTTCTAACACTTAAATCTCACCCGCACAGACAAAAAGTCAAGCTCAGCAGTACTGTGTTAGTTTTATTGTTGATTTTCATTTATATAAAATCTCTGGGTCTGTAGTTTTAGTCACAAACAAATAATCTGAGTCTAAATCTGAGTTTAAACCTGAGTCTAAATGTGATCAGATGAAGTGTGAGGTTGTGAGAAAGTCTCTGACTGCATTCATAGATGTGTCCTTTCAGTTGATTAATAAAGTATCTGGTTCTGATTCAAGTCAAAGGCAGGAAGCAGAGGAGACACAGAGAGGCGTTAGACAAATTAGAAAATCCTTAACACACAAAGAGAAGAGCTGATGGTTCATGGTTTTAAAACATAAAAGTAATTATACTATAATTATACTATTTTTCCTGTTTTTGTTGTTTGTTTGTTTGTTTGTTCCCTGGGGCCAGCTCCCCCGCTGACCCCAGTAGGCACCCCCATACTCTGCAACCCGCCAGGGAAAGGGGGCCCAGGCCCCGGAGAGGTTTTCTGTAGAGAACAGGACTCCTCAGGGGAGCATAGTGAGTCCTTTGTTATTCTCTATAATGATTAATGATGTGTTTAAGGACATAGAGGGTGGGGTGGGATGTTCACTTTTTGCTGATGATGGAACCTTATGGAGGAGAGGGAGGAATATTTTATTGTAAAGAAGTTACAGGAAACGGTAAAGTGGAAGAATGGTCGTATAGGTGGGCATTCATGTTTTCAGCTGATAAGACTAAGACAATGTTTCTTACAAGGAAAAGGGTTAATGAGGAAATTAAGCTGAAGCTATATGGTGTAAAATTAAAACGAGTGAGGAAATTTAAGTTTCTGGGTTTGTGGTTTGATGAGAGGTTAACTTGGGGTGCACACGTTCAGGACTTGGTGGATACCGTAAGTGTAAAAAAGTTTTGAATATTTTGAGGTGTTTTGTTGGGAAGTATTGGGGAGCGGATAGGGAGTCCCTGAGGGCTATATACACTGGATTGGTAAGGTCAACGTTGGATTATGGTTGTGTGGCATATAATACGGCAGGAGACACTTCTCTTAGCAAGTTAGATTTGACTCAGTATCTGTAGCCTTGCAGGTGGAGATGGGGGAAATGCCACTAGGGTTGAGGAGGGAACAGCTTACATTGACATATTGGACAAACTTAGAGGGTCAGGGGACGGGTAACCCTACATTAGATGTACTTAGACCTTGCTGGGAGAAGGGCAGGAGGGAGTTAAAGAGCTTTGGATGGATGGTGGGGGGAAGAGCTAGAGAACTTAACTTGGACCACTTAGACATATGTCAGCGAGTGCCAAGGCCTGCAATCCCTCCATGGCAACAGTGTTGTCCATGGATACTTACTGAAGCAGCTGGAGATTTTTCTTTATTATGCCAGAAGAGTAAGGACGGGGCAGGCGGTCTAGACTCAAATATAGTTCAGGGTTACATAGATCAGTATTATGGGTATGTGCAGGTATATATATGGATGCTTCAAAGAATCCAGCTAGTCAAGTGGGGTGGCAATAGTAATTCCGGACGTTATGGTAAAAATTGGGAAGAGAATTAATAATGGATTGTCTTTGTTTACAGGAGAAATGTTAGCAATTCTATTAGCAGTACAGTGGGTGGAAGATTTGAGGTCATTGAAAACGATTATTTGTTCAGATTCAAGTGCAGCCTTGGTTAGTCTACAGACTGGTCATTCGAAAGATAGGTCAGATATTTTATTAGAGGTTCAGCAAACTCTTTACAGGACACATATGATGGGTCTGTCAGTAGTGTTTGTATGGGTCCCGGCTCACTATGGGGTAAGGGGGAATGAAGCAGCGGATAGGTTAGCAAAGGAAGCCACTAATCATGAGACAGTTGATCTTGCGGTGAATTTTGGTCAGGAGGAAGTAAAGATTATTATGAAGCTAGAAATGAGGGGTAGATTGCAGAAACATTAGGAAAAAGACAGGAGGGGAAGGTGGTTATGTAAAATTCAAAGGGGGGTGGGAGTAGGGATGGGTACCGGTGTCCGGTGCCATGATGGTACCGGTTCTGACATAAACGGTAGTAACCAGACCGAAAAGCAGCGCACATTTCGGTGCTTTATTTCGGTGCTTTTTGTTTTTCCTGAGCCAATTCTAGCCAATCATTTTACGTTTCCAAGGATAGTAGGCGGGGCCAGGTACGTACGTTCTTTTAGAGCAGAGCTACAGATTAAAAATGCCCAAGGCAAAGCGATCAAAAGTCTGGCTGTACTTCACAGCAAAAGATGCAAACTCAGCAGCCTGCAACAAGTGGTTTAAGCTGATACTGTGATACTGTCAAAGGAGGTAACACCTCGAATCTGATGAAACACCTGGCGACGCATAGCGTTTTTTTTTTAAAGCCGAGAAATGCGCCGTGTTTGATAGCTTGCTGCGAGACCTCACACCGTGCACATCTACAGCGGGTGTGGTGCCTGTTATCGGACCCGGAGTTAGCAACATCCCCCAAAAACCCGAAGAGGAGAGTCCTGGCCCCTATCCCTGCCAGTGTAGCAGAAATGATGACGGATGATGATGGCAGCAGCAGCCGTTCTCCTCTGCGTGAGTAGCTTCATGTTGTTCATGTGTAATTAACGTTGAGTACACTAACCACATTATTACATTAATGCATCTAAGGTGAACTAGCAAACACCGTCGTAGTTACATGTGGCTGTCTTCTTGTTTGATGGCAGATACTCCCTTCACCCTGGCCAAAAAGGCTAAAATGACCAAAGAAAAAGTGGGAAACAGTTAAACATGAGAGGTTTTTGGACAAAGTTTGTGTTTTTTCCATTGTTTAAGCACTGCTTCCAGCTAAGAGTGAGACCATATATGCCCTATAGCTGCAGAAAAGGCTAACATTGTTATCTTTTTACAAAAAAAACAGCTGAACATGAGAGGTTTTTGGACAATTTTGTGTTCTCCATTCTTTAAGCACCGGTTCGAGCACCATTTAAGCACCGGCACCGTTTCAAAAGTACCGGTTTGGCACCATTATCGGATAAAACCTAAACGATACCCATCCCTAGGTGGGAGTGAGGAGAGCCACAAGAAGGAGTAGGTGAGAGGAGGTGGTGTCAAGACTGAGATTTGGATTATTATTATTATTATTATTATTATTATTATTATTATTGTGGAGCAGATGAAACTTTGGAGGATGTTATTTTGCAGTGTTGGAATTATACGGTAGAGAGGTGTCAGGGCTAATGGAAGGTATGGACTCAAGCGCGGAGCTCTGGGTTGAAGCAGACAGTGCGTTTATTTACAGTGCTTGAAAGGTAGTCTTTAAACAGCAAGATATCCAACAATGTCCTTTTTCTCAATTCCCAAAAGTGGTGAAGGTGAGTTTTCCCGTGAGGTCTGTGTGCACTCCTTCCGTGTGAGTTCCTCCTCCCGAAAACACCAGTGAATCCTTTTTCTCCACTCCTCCGTCCCGTACTTCTCCACCTGAGAGACGAGCAAACACAACAGCGGATGAGAAGGCTTGCCTTGCTACGCGGGTTACAAGATCACGAGCACACTTAGCTACCGAGCTCCGAGTACAATCCAGCGTCGACTGCCGTCTGGACACACCGTTAAATACCTCCGTTTAGTGAGGAAAGATTAGCGGCAGCTGGAGCTGAAGATGCTGAGCGGTGCGACACAAACAACCTGCTGCTTAACACCGAGAAGACTAAGGAGCTCATCGTGGACTACAGGAGGAATGCTGACCCACATCCACCCATCCACATTAAGGGGACGGCTGTGGAGCGTGTGAGCAGCTTCAAGTTCCTGGGAGTCCACATCTCCGAGGATCTCACCTGGACGACCAACTGCTCCAAGCTGGTCAAGAAGGCTCACCAGCGCCTCTTCTTCTTGAGGACTCTGAGGAAGAACCACCTGTCCTCAGACATCCTGGTGAACTTCTATCGCTGCACCATCGAGAGCATCCTGACCAACTGTATAACAGTCTGGTACGGGAACTGCTCTGCCTCGGACCGGAAGGCGTTGCAGAGGGTCGTGAAAACTGCCCAGCGCATCGCCGGAGCACCACTTCCTGCCATAAAGGACATCTACAGGAAGCGGTGTCTGAAAAGGGCTGGGAAAATCATCAGAGACCCCAGTCACCCATCACATAGACTCTTCACCCTCCTGCCCTCTGGGAGGCGCTACAGGAGCCTCCGGACTAAGACCACCAGGTACCGGAACAGCTTCTTCCCCACAGCTGTCAGACTCCTGACATCTGACCCACGTTAAACTCATGGACTGAACATACACACACCCACAACCACTAGCACTTTACCACTACTGTATAGTTCTGTGTAGATAATCATTCTGTACATACGATAATTTTTAATCCCACAACTGTTTTTAACTTACATAGTTCACATTCTGTATAACTGTATATCTCAGATTTCTGTATAGTTTTTATTTCATATTTATATCCTGTTCATAGCCTGTACATAGCTTGTACTCACTACAGCCTGTACATACTTATAGAATATTCATAACATACTTCACACTGTGTACATTATAACATACCATAATAGACCCATTTCTGTAATATACTTACACATCTCTATTATTGCTAATTTATATTGTAATATATCTATATCACGACTAAAGCACTTTCTGGATGGATGCAAACTGCATTTCGTTGCCCTGTACCTGTGACATGTGCAATGACAATAAAGTTGAATTCTATTCTATTCTATTCTATTACACTTCCGGGTCAGAGGTCGGCCTTTCTCACTCTCTCGGAGACGCTGCTCCTAGGCAGCCAGACCCGCAGAATAGGGAGGGAGAGAGAAAGAGCGGAAGGCGCACACACACATCACAAATAAACAAGCAGGTCGTCCGGGAAGGACCGTCCGACCGTGACAAGAGGAGACGATTGGTCCAAAATCTCTGTAGCATTGCTATGAAAGTTGATCTTGTAGGGTTATTACAGAAGTTGTCGGGGGATAAATGTTATCAGAATTTGTTTCAGTTTTTGAGAGAAGGAAGGTTGTTTGGGAGGATATGATTTTTTTATTTATTTTTTTTTAGCGTGATTTCTTTTCCAGACTCCATCCAGTGGTGGCGGTAATGCACCATGCAGTTGTTTGCCAACCGCCAATAATACGTAGAACAAGAAGAAGAAGAAGAGGCGGGGCAAAGTGTGTGCGCAGGACAGGAGTTGAGCAGAGAGAGCTGCTTTTTCATGAAACGGGAGTAAAGTAGTAAACTTACAGGAACATATACCACTACCAACGTTTGGATCGATATCTGCATCGATCTGCACACCCTTGTCTCCTGGATCGTAGCTGAGATCAGCGTGAACCACGTGGGTCTCTGCTCCCTGATCTGTTTCCTGTGTTTGGAAAAGCTTCCAGCTTCATCACGGAGTTTCTCTCGGTTTGTGGGCTCATCTAAAGGTAAGCACCGAGCTAACTTTACTGTGGGTTCAGTTTATGCTGAGTTTAGCTCTGTTGAGAATAATAGATTGCTTGGTATACAGTGCAGTTAGAGAGACTGTAGAGTTTGTGATTGTCTGCAACATTATAATATGGCGGTTGCTAGGGGGTAAGAATACATATAGAAAAATAGTCTTTGAATATGAACAAAAGGATGGGGTGCAGGGCAGGAGAAGAGCCAACCCCCACCCCCAGGACAGGAAGCCACAGGTACAAGCCTGGGGGAGGGCAATCAGCTTTTAGAATAGGATTTGTTGCTGTTGAACAACAAAATGTTTAAAAATGTCGTGAGTTGGCGATATTCTCATGCGCGACGCGATCGCGAAAACGGCAAACAATTAACACCACGCCGATGTTGTTCACAGGACAGCAAGAGTAAACAATCGGGAGACTCTTGCCTTCGTTATCGTTCCCCTCCTACATTTCATTTCTCCGATTTCAGCGTTTTTGCTTCACAACTAAAGCGTGCAGTTTACTTTGTGTGCACTAACATGGATTCGAATCGACCCTCGCCACCTCTGGCCAAGTGCCACAGCCTACCTACAGCCAGATCAACTTGTTATAAAAAAACGCAAAAAAACCCCAAAACATCGGCCCATAAAAACGAAAAATCGCCATCAGCACCCATAGCTGGCCAGTCCAGCTATGGGTGCATCTATATTTTATTTTCTTCCAAGGCAAATAAAGACGTCTGTTTTTGGAAGTAAAAATATCCGCCTGATCGCTACCATCAAAAAGAATCAGTGAAAAACTTCAACAGCTCCTGAATGAAGTCTTCTGCTGCTCTCCTAGGTGTCTTGAGAGAAGGGTGAGAGAGTGTTTGCAGAAAAACATGAACTAATCATTAGCTCAGCATGCTGGGAGAAGCTGAGCGTTTGCTTGCTTGTTCAATTATTTCCATCGTGCTTTGTCTGCAGCTGTGACCTGACGTATTCCAGCAGGATTTGTAAAAAGGGTTTTGATAAACACAAAGCTGGACAGCTTTTGTTCCGAGTCTAAGAAGCTTAGAAAGAAAGTGATCCGACTTCTCGTATGGCTAGTGCAACTGATATAAGACGCGGTAAGCTGAACACAGCTTCAACCGTCTGTTTGTTGAAAAATAGTAACGGACCGCATTTTCTTGTTAGTAACTGTAACGGCGTTGTAACGATAGGAATAGTAATTAGTTAGATTACTCGTTACTGAAAAAAGTAACGCCGTTATTCCCATCACTGCAAAACAGGTGTAGCTTGATGACATCATCAACATGTGCTATCGCGGTAAAGTGGTATAGCCAAAATCTCTACCATTGGCCAAATTCATACCGTATACCGTTTATACCGCCCACCCCTAATTGTTTGTTCAATATTTGGGCATTGCTAAATTTGCCTCAATGCTGACATATATGTGTAAAAAGAAAATGTACGAGCTGTGATAACTGTTTCTGATAGAATGAAGAGTACAGAATAGATATCAGAGTCTTAAACAGGCTGACTTCTGCTAAATGGGTCAAACTGGACAGAAAATATACAAACACATGACATCCTTATAGAATATGATGTAACACTATAGATCAACTTACCTCAGAATATATAAAGCGTATAAACAATTACAGCAATATGATGCAACAAACACAGCAGTGCTACTAATCCAAAATACTCAAAGCTTCATAGAACTGAAACAAACATTTATTTTTAGGTCCATTCTGCTGCTGACACATACTTTAGGTTTCTGAATATTTGGAGTACACTTCAGATTGGGATAGCCGTTGTCGCGTCGCTGTGACGTAATAGGTCTCAAAATGCGTACTTCAAGTGCGCGGTCTCTTAATTGGGACAGAGCCCCAGATATATTGAGGGATATGTTTGATTGAATCTCATTGAGAGATTTATTTGGAAAGAAAACAATTTTCACTTGCAGTCAAAAAACTAACGTGTACGCTTATCCCTGCAGTTTTATTTTGTTAAATACAAACAAAATTGTAGCAAAAGTGCTGCCACATGTCTGGCCAGAACCTGTACTATACTGTACTATACTGCTGAGTGACTGTCTTCTGCTCCTCAAATACATTTCATTTCAATGTTGACCCTGTCCTAACTTGCACATGAGAAATGAAACTGAAAGGCTTCAGATAGTTAAGAGTGAGAAAAAAAAATTGCGTTCATGTTTGCAATTTTGTCTTGTTACACAATATTTGGAATTAAATAAAACAAACAAAACACTACATTTTAGGAAATATTAGTGGGTGTTTTCGTTTGTTTGTTTTTTGTACTACTTGGACAGTAAAGATGATGAAATCAGAAAAACATGCTTAAAATCATCTGGTCTTCATGAGCTTTATTGCGTGTGTGTGTATGTGTTAGTAAGATTAATACATTTTGTGCTCATGTATGTCATTTTAATTACCCCCCCCCCCCCCCCCCCCCTTCTTTTTCCCCAAACAAAAATCTGTTTGCTACACCTTCTTGTTTCAGAAACATGTAAAAAACATAAAAACATCTAGCGTCTAGGATGGTAATGAGGTGCTTGGAAATGTTGTAGGTGGCTGAGTTTATACTGCTACCAATGAGTCTGAGCGGGACTCTTTTTTTATATATAGGGTCTAGCATCCCCTGGGTAAAGGTGGTGATATACAGGACAGTCAGTGGGTTTTTCCCTTTCAAGTTCTTGTAGGCAACTGATGACTTTCTATTTGTAGCTGCTTCTGGGGTTTCACCTTGAAGCTTCATGGGTACTGTCGTCACTGAGGAGTGTAGTAATGTTTATTTGCTCTGCTTCTTTTTGTCAGGGATAAAATACGTCTATATACTTTTTGTGTTCCAGCTGAGTAACAGGAGGAGAAGAGTCTGGTGGAACAACAGAGGAACAATTTCAGCCATTTGGACTCAGCTCAGCCACTACAGAGGAAACAATGACTTCAATACAAAAGGTGAGAAAAATATCACAGTTACAATGTTATTGAAACTGTGTGCACAGCTGGTTGGTTTTTAAAAACACGTTAACAGCAGCTTTATCTTTTCCATCCTGGGCCCATATATACAGAATCTACATTCAAAATCAAAAACCACAGAAGTTGCAAGAAAATACAAAGATTATATATTATCTACACACATTGAAACAACAATATCATCAGTTGAACTTACAATTCTTTATGAGTAAAATATTTTCTCCACTTATCAATATTTCTTCAATATGTATTTTTCATTACGACTGTCATTGTAGCACACCATTGAAATGTGATACTATCACTAGAAACTGATGGTAACACACCTACAATGTGTTTGTTGACATGTTTCATTCCACTAATAGAGGGAGTTTCAGTTTGTTCCACGACTGCATTTCACTCACTGCCTCTGTTTGTATCTCTGTCACTGCAGGACCAACATGGAGCGAGAAGTCAGTGCTCTCAGGAGGCCGACAAACGTCACAGAAGAAAGCGAGAGAAAAAATACAGCTGTGATGAGTGTGGGAAGGATTTTACCCGGGCTGGAAGCCTAAAAAGACACCGACTCATCCACAGTGGAGTTAAAGCTTACAGCTGTGACTTGTGTGGAAAGTCTTTTACCCTGGCTGAAAGCTTAAAAAAGCACCAAGTCATCCACAGTGGAGTGAAAGCGTACAGCTGTGATTTGTGTGGAAATTCTTTTACCCAGGTTCAAAGCTTAAAAAAACATCAAGTCATCCACAGTGGAGTGAAAGCGTACAGCTGTGACTTGTGTGGAAAGTCTTTTACCCAGCCTGGAAGCTTAAAAACACACCAGCTTATCCATAGTGGAGTTAAACCTTACACCTGTGAGTTGTGTGGAAAGTCTTTTAGCCAGCCTGGAAGCTTAAAAACACACCAGCTCATCCACAGTGGAGTTAAACCTTACAGCTGTGAGTTCTGCGGAAAGTCTTTTACGAAGGCTGGAGGGTTAAAAATACACCAAGTCACCCACAGTGGATTTAAAGCACACTACTGTGACTTGTGTGGAAAGTCTTTTACCCATGCTGGAGGCTTAAAAGCACACAAACTCATCCACAGTGGAATTAAACCTTACAGCTGTGACTTCTGTGGAAAGTCTTTTACCCAGGCTCAAAACTTAAAAACACACCAAGTCATCCACAGTGGAGTTAAACCTTACAGCTGTGACTTGTGTGGAAAGTCTTTTAACCTGTCTCAAAACTTAAAAAAACATAGACTCATCCACAGTGGAATTAAGGCGTATAGCTGCGACTTTTGTGGAAAAACTTTCAACGACAAACACTACAGAAATATTCACCTCCGGATTCACACTGGAAATGATGTTTCCTGCTGTGATCAGTGTGGGAAACTGTTTCCAACAGGTGCACAGTTACAACGACACATGTTTAGCCACTCTGAGGAGAGACCTTATAAATGTGACCTGTGTGAGAAGACTTTTAAATCTCCACATCACCTGAAAATCCACCAACAGATCCACACCAGAAAGTAACTCTACAAGTGCAGTTACTGTGCGGTATGTATTTATGTTTTATCTTGTAAAGATAAAGAGCAAAAAAGAAGCTTCCTTTTGGTCGGAGAGGAACAATACCAGCAGCTCAGAATCAGTGAGATGTCAACTTTCAGCCCCGACGACGTGTCCATATTCGTGCTGTCGGGTGAGGAGGCCGACATCTTACTGATTCTGATGCGTCAGAGGGTCCCCGCTTTGTGTTCACGTCTTTGTGTGGAATCTGTTTACGTGATCTCATTTGCTGTTTTTGCTGTTTGGTGGTTGTTGAAATAGTTTTGTGAGCTCCTGGCGTTTCTGGCAAAATACATTTATATTTAAAAGTTGATTCAGTATTTAATGAATCAATATCACGTTATTCAAGTTAAGATCCATTTTAATTGGAAAATCGATCATTGAAACCCAGCCCTACCACTCACCTCTTTCTCTCCGCCTGCACTTTCAAACGTACATACACATAGGCCGACAGGAATATCTAGACCACAACCAATCAGAGAGGTCCCGCACCTGACTATCTCTGAGGCATAGTGTGTGCTTGTTGTTCCCCACACGGAGACTTTTTTTTACTCGAACTGGTGGTCGCACTGGTGAAACCTAAGATTTTTTTAGTCGCACCACTGAGAAATTATGTTGTATTTGCGACCAAATTGGTCACAGTATAGAGCCCTGACATGTGTCCACTGTACCATCTGGGAACTCTTCTTGTTTAGCACTCGTAATTACACAAACACTAAATCCTCTCTTGTGCTGTTTTGTAGCAGTGTATACACCTGAGACTGTCACCTGTCTGTCTGTCCTGCACTCTCTCTCTTTTTCTTTCTCTCTGACTGTGGAATAAAAGTATGAACATGTATTTATAAGTTACACTTGTGTTTGAATCCTGCAGGTTATCACACATTTGATTTCCATGTGTGACAACTGCAAATGTCCAGAGTGAGGACAGACTGAGGGACCCACTGCTGCACATCATCTGTGAGGCAATATTCAGAAACCTAAAGTATGTATCAGCAGCAGAATGGACCTAAAAATAAATGTTTGTTTCAGTTCTATGAAGCTTTGAGTATTGTAGTACTGCTGTGTTTGTTGCATCATATTGATGTAATTGTGTATATACTGTATATATTTTGAGGTAAGTTGATCTATAGTTGTTGGAGTGATTTTTGATAAAAGTTGTCATTGTTGTACTTAAATTTGTAAACCTTTTCTTAAACCAGTGGTTCCCAGACTTTTTTTTAGCCCCCCCTTTGTTTTACAAGAAAAATCTTGATGTTATTTGTATCCCACTGTAACTTTACTGTATAAAGAGCTAACATCTCCAAAATGTCGGGAGTAGTTAGTCATTATAAGAAGGGTTTGTGAACTAAAAATCAAAAATATGGGATACTATTTGTCCGTGATTCAGAGAGCCCAGCGCATGCTCCCGACGCAGGGGAAACTAATTCTGTCGCGGAGACCTACCTTGGCATTTGTGCAGGTGAAGCCAAAGGAAAGATATGCTTCACCATATTTTCTAGTCTTTGGCTTGGAAGGAAGTTTGTTTGGAAACATATTTGGCGATGCTTCATCTCCTGCTTTGCGTTTGTGTGGGAGCAGCATCAAAAACCTGTCCATTATGCTAGCAGTGTCCATATATTTTCTTTTCCTTTTTCTGTTTTTTTCCCCTTTTCATCCCGCCATCCACTTGTATATGGTGGACCATTAAAGGGCTTAAGCCAGCCCAGCCCTAGATACCAAGAACCACTAACGCAGACCTCCCCCGGTGGCTGATTCCCTCAGGAATCAGCCACCGGCAGGGACTGTGGTGTGGGGACAAAGGCCTCCATATGTTGGAGGGCCTCTCTGTTCCCAGAGAGATAGTGTAAGACCTGATATATAGACAGACACAAATGTGCATTTCAACCCTCATGCACACAAAAACAAGTACTGGGCACTCACCCAACGTACAGACATCCACAAATGGACGCTCTACACACAGTGTCAAACTCCACAAACGTACTCTATACCCCAAGTCCAGGTACACTCGCCCCCAGAGGGGGAAACAGCAACTACACCCAGGAGATGCTACCTACTTCCTTCAGGTGGACACAAGCAGACCTCCCCCGGCTCTGCATTGTGTTAGTCTATGGGTCTGAGCAATTCCAGAGGATAGATTCATTTCCCGCTCACCTTTAGTTCATATTTAGTGATTTTACGTTTTAATTTTTTTTTTCCATGTGTGTTATCCTTGCGTGGCAAAATAAAATCTTGTTTTACAGTGTTCCTTTGAGCCTCTGTGTGGTGTCTGCATCTGAGTCCTCTTCCTTGTATTGGCTGCCCGGTCGTGACAGAACCTGAAGTTGTCTAATGTTCTTGCTGATGAATATGGCAACATTGACACATATTTCCTGTCACTTTGATTTTCTACTTGTTTTCTATCTTTTTAGATAAATTATTTTTAGATCTATTGGAGTTAGATTTATTGATAGAAACCTTTGCAGAGAGAACAACACAGTGTGAACAGTCTTCTCACAGGTACTGATAAAGAAACAAAGAGTTTCTCTTAATTCTGCTTCAGTTTGTTTTCTGTAATCTTGAACTTCTCATGTTAAGTTTGTAGATGGTGAGCTTAAGTTGCCAGAATAATTTTTCCTACAAAAATACAGGTTAAGTGTGTACCTGTGTGAGTGTTTCAACTGAGGAAGTTCAACTAAGTCAGTCCTCCTTTGTATTAATTGACTTGACAAAACCAACAAACCCAAGTGAGAGATAAAGGGTATCACAACAGTGGTTATCTGTTTTCTCTTATTTTAATCTAATACAGGAGTGTTACGGGTCCGAAATTGAGGACGAGAGTAAAACAATGATGGTCCAGAAGAGCTTGTTCAAACAATTGATTTTAATGAATACACGCAGCGTGGGGAGGTTTAAACTGCAAAACATCAGTTGTAAACCCCCGCCCAAAAATACACTTCAGATTGCTTTTATAACATCAGGGTATTATAACGCCCCCTCTTGCATTTACAAGCACATAATTTGCATCTTAAGAACAGTATTTGCCTCTTCTACAGACAATGATCATTTTGAAGAGATAAATGCAGACACAGAAGTTCCCCTTTCTGGCATCCTTTTTCAAATATGGTGATGAGGTCCCCATGGACTTGTCCTCCTTCCGTCACCTGTTGTCAAGTAAACTCTAGTGCAATATGTTGCTGAATACACTGAGGCCTTTGCTCAGCTACTATTTTACTGTAACAATATACTCAGCATATAAGCTTTTAAGATTATAGATTTAACTCAACGATTTAAGTGGTTCTACCTGCACCTGTAATAAACATGTTAATATGTGATTATGATAACCCCTGTAATACAAATTATAACATAATGCCAACAACTTCAATAAATGCTTTGATGAAATGATAATTAATGCAATGATAAAGATGATGGTTATGTAAAATAATCCCTGTAATTCTACAATTCCCTCTCTTGACGTCTCTTCCAGAGACATCACCACACCGTTTTCTTGTGTCACTCTTCAACTCACTCTGTCACCTCTAGATCCATTAATGGCATCATGGGCACCGAAACCACCACTCCCAGGTCCACTGCCTTCGCTCTGACCCTCTCTAGCCGTCCCCTGACTCAGCAAATCAGACAATAACCTCATGTCATCTAGGTGATAAAACGCCAGCTCCCACTTGAAGACACTTCATGCTTAAGTGGTCTCTGCTCCTTTTCTGGGTCCCTCTGTAGTGGAAATCTCCTGTAAGGGATAGAAAACAAACAGCCTCTCTCTGCTACACCTCACTAATCTACTGTGTTCATCTAATGTTCCTTTAATTATTCAAAGTTGGTTCACCATATCATGTTCTGGGCTCTATCCTTTATATTAACTTTACTTAATCTCAATGCTCTTTATGTGTGTGAGCAACGCTTTTAGTTCTATTAAACACACCCAGGGTAAAATATACACCATCCCCATGTCAGCCTAACTCTCCGCTAGAAAGCACACTTCAAAATTTCTATCAGGATTTACGCCTCCTTTTGCTTCAAGCATATACATAACATGCAAAAGTTACTGTTAATGCCAGTTAGACAAGTTTCCATTATCTACAACATTTTGTTTGACCCGTCTCACCCCCACACGTTTCCTGTTCACTTATTGCATACTTATCTTTAACACCTTCTGCCTCAGTAGTTGCTAAGCAGAAACAAAGCAACATGTGCTCCACCTTTACCCTATAAAATAAATCTATGTCATGTTTGTGTCTGTAAGCATGTTTTGCATTCATTCATTACACTCCACGCCATCCCTGCAAGTTAGGAGCTGTACAGTTAAAAGCTACATCAAGTCCAGGCCTTTGGCCTCGCCTATGTTTAAATCATGTGTGTTTGTAAGCGTGAATGCTGTTTTTCCTTCTGTTGCTCCAAGTCCCCCGCAATATATCAACTGAGACATCGCGCTCGTCGAAGCTTATGACCTTAAATGGACCGAACATCAACTCTGTTAATGAGCACGATCGCAATGTGTAAGAAAAATCATTTCTACATATATAATCTTCAATGTTATTCATTTGGTCAGCGACACTTTTAACACTCTCTTAAGAAGCTCTCTCCTCTACCCTAGAAATAAATCTATGTAATATCTGTATGTGTAAGCCTGCATTATAACCACTTATCCTAGGAATCAAAAAGAAATCACACATTTTCTACTCAAACTCTTTGCTAGTTTTCCCCAAAGCATATCTTTTATTCAAAAATGTCCCACAATTTCCCTTTAAATTTGGTGTACAACTTCTCATGGACACCGGCATTTTATCTTCTAAACAGGATTCAGTTCATTTTAATCCTTTAACTTAAACATAACAATTTCTGCCCCAGTTTTACCATATCTAAATTATCAAAAACCCCAAAAGTCATAAAATGATCCTAGAACCCATTACAAATTACCCCTTAAATTCCCCCTTTATATTTGGACACACCAGATGTGTCCAAATAAATAAAAACTCAAAAAACTCAAAATGCATCACCCAAGCTTAGGAAATTAAAGGAAAAAAGTTACTCATATCATTTCTCAAAACAGCTCAGCAATCCTCCTCTCTGCTCCGAGCCCGAAACCTGTATTTAGGAATAAAATCAATTATGTCAAATCTTCTCAAACTCCTTGCTCCATGCAAAAGTCTGGATCCTTGGAATTTCCTGGAAACAAAACCTGTACTTTACATTTCATACTCAACTCTCCCCCTTTATGATCCAATTTGTGTCATAACAAAAAACTTAAAACAGAACAGTTATCAATCATGTGTTTCTTCAGTTAATGGTAACGTAAGTTATATCAAAAAATGTTTCCCTTTTAGCATTTGGCCTACACCCAACAATATAATGTAATACCAAAATCTAACCCCAGTCAGTAGAACAGAAATTTCCCCAAAGCAACTCAAAAGTCAGCATCCCCAGAATTAAGTCTTCCACTCGTCCTGCTTATGACAAAAGCAAAACAAAGCATCCCCTTTCTCTTGCTGGCATAGTAAATTGTTTGTCCACATTTAGTCATCCCCACCTTGGTCCAGTCACACACATTCACTCCCATGCATTCACACTAGGTATTGCCAATAGTGGAGACTCCCGCACGAATAATCGGATTCTCCACATCAGCAACATGAGCTCATTCATTTGTTTTATTTTGTTTTTAGAAAATAGTTCTTTATGCTTTTGACTGGATTGGCTCGCTGCAATCCTTTTAGACAGAGACTCACAATCTGATCAGGTCCCCACAGGTAGACTCCTCCTCAGCCAATTATAATCTGAAAAGCCCACCTTCTGATTGTTCTCCCAAGAATTTTGTCAGCGCTGTTAGTTCACTCTCTTCCAGGCCTGCTTCAGAACAAAAATGAGAAAAAGAGAGCTGATTATTAGCTCATGAAAACACAAAACAAAATCACCTAACAGGTTTTCTCTAAGTGCACTGTTACAAAACCAGTGGGCCCCCTTAGACATGTCCATGTTTATTAAAACTCCCTCTATTAAAATAAAAACAACAACCTCAAAAATCTGAAACAATCTTAAATGTCACCCACATTCCAGTCACTTTAGTAAAATGTATTTAAATAGTTAAAGGTTATTGGCAATAACCTACAAATACAACTGACCTCTGTTCTAATTTGAGCCCTGCTAGCTGAAAATCACCATATTTTCATCAATCAACAAAATGCAGTGAATGAACAAAAGATGCATCTAAATCAATACTTGGTTTGAACACCCTTTGCCTTCAAAACGGCATCAATTCTTCTGGGTGCACTTGCACACAGTTTTTGAAAGAACTCTACTGGTAGGTTGTTCCATACAGTTTTGAGAACTAACCACAGATCTTCTATGGATATAGGCTTCCTCACATCCTTCTCTCTCTTCATGTAATCCCAGACACACTTGATGATGTGCTCTGTGGGGGTTGTACCATCACTTCCAGTACTTCTTGGTCTTTTTAACACTGAAGATAGTTCTTAATGACTTTGGCTGTATGTTTGGGATTTTTGTCCTGCTGCAGAATAATTAAAATTCACTGAATCATCATTTGAATAGAGACAAATACAGTCTTACTGCTCAATTGCAGCTGAGGATAACATGGGAAATTGTTACCTTCAGAAAAAATTGCTGCTGCAAGAAGAACAGAGTGTAATCAGTGTTTATTAGTGATTTCATGAGGGTCATTAATTGACTCTCTGACTCTTTTCAAGAATATTGGAAAGAAATCAAGATCACAAATCAAGAGCAAGTGTTGTAATCAGCAGTTTGACTACAGAATGTTTAAAATCTTTCAGTCACAAACTGACACTGAGCCTCTTCAGTAAATCCAGCAGCCTTTTAACATCAAAAGACGTCTTTGAGCTGCTGCGGATGTTAGTAAATCTGACCCTAAATGTTCCTTCTTCTTTAACATTCAAACTTTGTAATGAGGGGATATTTTTAACAGGCTGTTCTCATTTATATGACTGTGACAAAGTGGGTGAGAACACCGTTTGTCCATATTCTTAGTTAACATTCTTGTTTTGATTTAATCATATTTCACATGTAATCTGCAATAGGCAAACATTTACTATCCCGGGTTTGTTTATGTTTTGCACTTTTACAGATTATATAATATAACATCTTGGTTTACGTCAATTCCTACAAGTTTGTTAAGTTAACATGTTCTTTAGTTCAACTGTTAATTTGTATTGTTTAGAACTTACCTTACCTACCTGTCTTCCAGAAACAAAAGGAGGAAATGTAGTTTTACTTCCTGCTTTATAGCTTCTGGGTTCATCTGAGGTCACAGGAAGAGACCAAGTGCGGGAGGGGAAGAACTCTTGTAATTTAATAAAGTTGATTTTAGAGTGTTTATGAAGAAATAGATTTATTGTTGTAATATGTATTGATTACACCATAGGGTTTATGTTGTTAGTAAAGAGTGGCAGTAGAGGTTTGAATATAATCATGTTCATCTTACCTACTGAATGGAATAGTCCAGAGGAGACATTAGGCGTTTCTCAATATGCGTACTTGTGCGTACTTGCGTTCTCGTGTACTCGTGATACGTCATCAGTCGGAGACCAAGTACTGTTCCAATTCGAAGTATGCATCAAGCCGAGAAGGCGAAAAAGTCCCGGATGTGTTCTCGCTTCGCCCGTTTTATCGAGCATGCATCGGTGGTGACTTGGGGCGTTTATCAATATGCGTACTTGTGCGTACTTGCGTTCTCGTGTACTCGTGATACGTCATCAGTCGGAGACCAAGTACTGTTCCAATTCGAAGTACGCATCACGCCGAGAACGCGAAAAAGTCCCGGATGTGTTCTCGATCCGCCCGTTTTATCGAGCATGCATCGGTGTAGACTTGGGACAGCTAAATATCCCAGAATGCATTTCGTCCAAAACTCAACAGCGGACTCCCGGCACATCGTTTCCAACCCCCCCCCCAACCGCTCGCGGACTTCTCACTACTCAGGTTAAAGAAACCCCAGCAGCTGTCTATAGTATTGAGTGTCCACTAGAATAGAAATAAAAGCGTTCTAACATCTCACCTGCTTGTTTTTATTAAGGTATGTACACGTATGTACATGTACACTATTTTTATTAATAGAGGTTTCACTACTGAGGTTAAAAATGATATATAAGTCACTTAGATCACTTCTAAATGTTAATGTTTGGTTTATTTCAGTGTTTTATTTGTTCCTGAGTAAACTGGTTTGGCTGTGATTAAAGTTAAGCTTCATAACATGTTACTTACAGTTAAATTAAGAGGGGACGGCAGTAAAAACTCCGGCCCTGTGACATCATCACGTACGCTGGTGTTCCGACTGTACAAATCACGAGTCCGTGCTCGCGTACTTGAGAATTGAGAAACGGCCCACGAGTCCGTGCTTGCGTTCTCGGCGGGTACGTACTCCCGTGCGTTCTCGGCGGGTACGTACTCACCGAGAACGCGAGTACGTACTCGCGTACTTGGGCATTGATAAACGGCCTTGGTACAGCTAAATATCCCAGAATGCATTTCGTCCAAAACTCAACAGCAGACTCTATAGTATTGAGTGTCCACTAGAATAGAAATAAAAGCGTTCTAACATCTCACCTGCTTGTTTTTATTAAGGTATGTACACGTATGTACATGTACACTATTTTTATTAATAGAGGTTTCACTACTGAGGTTAAAAATGATATATAAGTCACTTAGATCACTTCTAAATGTTAATGTTTGCTTTATTTCAGTGTTTTATTTGTTCCTGAGTAAACCGGTTTGGCTGTGATTAAAGTTAAGCTTCATAACATGTTACTCACAGTTAAATTAAGAGGGGACGGCAGTAAAAACTCCGGACCTGTGACATCATCACGTACGCAGGTGTTCCAATTGTACATATCGCGAGTCCGTGCTCGCGTTCTCGGCGGGTACGTACTCCCGTGCGTTCTTGGCGAGTACGTACTCACCGAGAACGCGAGTACGTACTCGCGTACTTGAGAATTGAGAAACGGCCATTGTTTGGTTAAGTGGACTATTTAAGCAGAAAAACTCAGGTGTTTGAGAAGAAACGTTCAGGTCAGTGTAGCTGTGTGCAGTTTGACCTTAATTTCCGTTGATTTGAGTTCAGTTATATTTAGTTGAACTAAGTTAATAATAGAGTTGAGTTTCTTATTTATGTTTTTTTTATATTATTTGGGTCACAAAATGGTAAATAAATCGTTGCTACACTGGACAGCATCAGTCTCTTGCACTTCTTTGACTGCTTAAGTCAAGTCCTACCACAATGACCTCCATAAAACAACAGGGTTAGAAGACATTGTGACGAAGTAAGATGTTTGTTTTGTAGTCCATCTTCAGCACAATGTAGTTTCAACAGGCAGACATCCAGTGTCACATTGTTACAGAGAGACAAATGTAAGGCTGTTCCAATTCTCAGCCGCTCCTCTCTTTCCCTGAGTCCTTAGCAATAGAGATTGAAAATGTGACGTCATTTCCGGGGTAAAACCGCAAAGAATTGTAGGTACGAGTGGCAAGCGGTACTAGCACACGCAGGCTTTCACATGAAAGCAGTCACACAGTGATAAAAAGAAACAAATAATGGCAAGAAGCTGTTGTATTATTAACTGCAATAGCCGGTCGCATGACAGTCACGGGAAGCCGACGGGTAAAGAGATCGGCTTTTATCGGATTCTGTCGTGGAAGAGAAATTGTTCAAGCCATGTTTCCGAAGTAACAAAAAGCCGACGGACGGCCTGGATTGAAGACCAATTATAACGTTTCAGGCACAATCCAGCTCACATGTTAGTCTGCTCCAAGCATTTCCACAAAGGTAAGTCTTCTGTTGTAGTTATTACGTAAGTTATCATAACATAATTGTTGATATAGGTTACAAATAAGTCTTATAATGATTTGTATTGAGTTCGTTGTGCTATGCTGCTTTGTTCACTGTGGCTTTGCGGGCTAATGTTTGTTGTGTTTTGTAGGAAAACCAGCCTACAAAATGCGATCCAGACTGGGCACCCTCTATCAACCTGGGTCAGACCGAGTTTAAAGCTGCTTCCATGGCAAGATTTGATTGGTTAAGAGAGAGAGCGATATCAAAACAGCCACAAAAACTCCCGCATATATGTGCCCAAGTGTTGTATTGAAGTAATCAAGTGATGAACAGTGTTGGTCAAGTTACGTGAAAAAAGTAATCAGTAACTAATTACTGATTATTTCCCCAAAAAGTCAACCCTTACTGATTACTTATTTTCAAAAGTAATTAATTACTTAGTTACTTTTTAAAAACACGATTTACAACCTGAATAGGCAATAGAATTTTCAGCCCAATTCTACTTTTTCTGCATAATCAATCATACAAAATGTAATCAAATGGAAAAGTCTCTTTTTAAAACTTGTTTTATTAGTTTTAATCTTTTAAGATTTTTAATTATATGCAACATTCTCTGACTGGAAGAAATTTGTTTAACATTTAAACCTATTTTCTGCACATTCTAGCACATAAAATAAATTTTTTTGTGTGTGTTTACACTCACTCTTTCAAATAGATGCAAGTAAAACACAGCAGGAAATAAATAAAGTCAAAGACTAGCGGTCCTGTTGCTCTATTTTCACCTGTAAAGCAGGAGTGGGGTAGGCGGAGGTTTACCCTGCACTCAGAAAAATAAAGGTGCCAACTGGAACCAAAAGTGGTTCTTTAGACTGATGCCATAGAAGAACCTTTTTTGGTGCCACAAAGAACCTTTCAAACAATGGTTCTTTGAAGAACCATTTCTTTCAGTGGTTCATTGAAGAACCTTTAAAGGTGCCCCAAAGAACCATCAAGAAATGGTTCTTTGGGGCACCTTTAATGGTTTTTCAAAGAACCTTTTTTAAAATGGTTCTTTATAAAACCATTTTATAGAACCTTTTTTGAAATGGTTCTTTAATGAACCATTTTAAATCTTTCAAAATAAAATGTATCATAAATTGAATTTGAGTAGGGTAAAATAAATACGAGCACAGCATAGACATATATTAATGGTTTATTGCCGTTTTGTAGTATACCAAAAGACAAAAAGGCATTTTAACCCTCAGCACCACATCACTACTAATACATGTCACATATTAGTCATTTAAACAGTAATAATTAAACATTTTTACTATACTATAAATAAATATATATAAATACTATAAAGATAACACAACAATTAATACATGTATTGTTTAATTAATAAAACATCTGAAAGTGATAAAAACACAGAAATAGCAATAGCTTCACAGACCAATAAATCAAGACATTTTCATCAGCAGATGTTTGCATGTTCAGTAAAAATATTTCAACAACAAGTTTTTTGATTAAAATTATCAATGAACTTCAGCCTTACGTTATGTAAGGTAAGTTTCATGTTGGACTCATGGTCCTTTGTTAGTCCAGTTTAGGATAATGTCTCTTAACGTATGTATCATATCAAATATATGTCATATCAAAACAACCCCACACCTGCAGGTGTTTCCTGACAGCTGGTCAACCTCACTCAGGCGGGCATCCATATCAGCCAACCAAACGACAAGCTCCTCCCTTTGTGCTTCAAATCCCTCCCACTCTGAGACAAGGAGCTGAGAGAGAGAAAACAAGGGTCAATTATAAAGAAGAGAGAAAAGTGAAACCCTCCTCAGAAGGTCTGACTCGCGTACCTGCAGTCGACCTGTGATGGACTCCTGTTTGGCGTTCACGTCATCCCAGTGGCGGCCGCACTCCCTCGCTGTTGCCAGCAGCCGAGTCTGCAGGGTGCCTTGGAAGAGCAGAGTTAAAGTTCTACTCCTCCTGGTCAGGCTCTCCAACTGGATGAGCCGAGGTCTCCTCTCTCGCTGACGCCTCTGAACACACACACGCAAATTGCATGTGAAGCAGGAGGTGCAGATTTTTTTGCTATTCTTTTCTAAATCCAGGCTTGATCACATGGAGGTATTTGGAAAACTTTTTTGGCCAGTGGACGACTGTTGTCTCGCAGAAAGTCAAATCAAATGTATGCAATACACAATTAATTCACAAGAACACATTATAAAAACAAGTCCAGTTCTTGCCTGATTTCAACTGAATTCTGCATCAAAACAGGGTAACACAATTAAAATGAGTGTTTGCAGCAAATGTGAGCACATAGCTTCACTTTGTACAAGCCTGCTATTAAAGTTCTCTATGCAGACGACTTTCCTGTTTTCAAGGCACAACTTGGATCTGCCATACAAATCTTATGGATACACGCTAAATGAAACAGTAGTGTGCACGACTCCAGATTCTGATTCCTCATCCTAATATGGTCCCAAAAGGCTCACCAAAAAAAAAAAAACCCATAGCAATAGCAATAAAGCAAATGTTGAGGCTTCTAAATACAAAGTCCATAAACCAATGGCTGACATGGGTTTTATCATAAGGGTGATAAATATACAACAAGACTTAAGACTAAAAGTATAATACAGATTTTAGTCTGAGAGATTTGATGTTCATTTACCTGCAGATGCACTATACGTGCCTGCTCTGTGGTTTTCCACAACATTTTGCACATCAGTATTTAATACAGGTGAACTAAAACAAGTCATCTTTCTTTGTGAGAGGATAATATTAATGAAACAAACCTCAATGATATCATAGAGATCCCTAAAGATGCTCCTGCTGCTTTTCTTCATCCTCATCCTAAGCTTCCTTCTCCTTGTCCTCGACTTCCATCCAATTGTAATTCCATCTAAGTGTGTTTCTACCCCTCCTCTTCATCATTTTGTTGGAGCTGTGAACAGAATTAGTGTGAATCTGAATTAATTTGTGCAAACAAGAAAAATCTACAGCTTTTCGGTCAGAGGTGGTCTTGTGATTTAAGCCGGGAAGAGTAGATTTATATTTTGATGCCTCCTGCTTCAGCTCTGGCTGCTGAGTGATATTTACACCCTGGCTGGATTACAAACTTTAACCACGTGCTGAACTTTGGCCCAGTGTTGATACCTCTTGTTAGTATAATGAACTCTTCTTGGCTTAATGTACGATGGTGGATAAATGAAATGTATAAAGAAAATTTAACTATATTACAAAAGGACATCCATCCTGGTAACATCAAATGTCCGGAGCATAACTTCTCAACTAGTCCAAAAATAAGTTATACAGTAACAGTCAAAGACACACCTTCTCATGTGTCACATTTCTATTCATTCAAAACACTTATGCATTGCTGTGTTTTATACAGCTCTTACAGAATGCAAAGTACAGGCTGATGTGAGTATTTAATGTACGGCTCAGCTCTAATGAATTTCTGAGTTTCTAGAGCAGACAGCTCACATGACAACAGGCTTCAGGCGCCATTTTAGTGACTTTAACAATATTATAAATTTTATCGGTCTAGCTGACATTACGTTATGTACGCAGCACGCAATAGAACCACATATTTTAAAAGTCGTTTCCTTTTGTTAGGAACAGTGATGGGAATAACGGCGTTACAAGTAACGGCGTTACTAACGCCGTTACTTTTTTCAGTAACGAGTAATCTAACTAATTACTATTCCTATCGTTACAACGGCATTACAGTTACTAACAAGGAAACGCGTTCCGTTACTATTTTTCAACAAACAGACGGTTGAAGCTGTGTTCAGCTTACCGCGTCTTATATCAGTTGCACGGAAGTAGCTGTAAGTAATCTGGACGCTACAGCTTTAAGCAGCTGCGCGCTCCCGCGGACGGTAATCACGATCACTGTCTAGCACAGGGGTCTGCAACCTTTTACACCCAAAGAGCCACTTGGACCCGGTTTCCACGCAAAAGAAAACACTGGGAGCCGCAAATACTTTTTGACATCTAAAATGAAGATAACACTGTATATATTGTTTTTTATCTTTATGCTTTGTGTGAACAACTAAGGTGTGCTGCTTATGAAATCCATGAAGTGCTACAGAGAAAATAAAATTATATTTATGTAATCAACACATTTTGAAGTCTTAAAGAAATATAACAAAAGGAAAGACACCAACCTGAACTAGAATGATCCATGTAGCAAACAAAAACTGTCAGCCGCCACCCTTATATCACCTTTGGGCTGTTGGAGCCTTGACCTGACTCTTAAAAAATAATTGGAAAAAAGCACTATGCTGCTGAAAAATGGATATTTGCAAAATTCTGCCTAAATATGTATTTTACCTGGTTAATGCGTGCAGTGGGGTGTGGTTTGCAGTGCCGCTGCAGGGGAGGCGGACGCACCTGAGCGACACCCGCAATCACGCCTCGCTGCCTTAACGTCTGTGCTATCTGTGCTGTTGTGTTGTTGGTGGTGCATGTCGGGCTGTGAGCTGAAAAGCTACAGCCGGCTGTATGCGTACAGCAACCGTGTGTGAAAAGTGCTCAATAAAGAGATGGTCAAAAGCATGCTCATGGAAACATCGTCGGGTCTGCCGTGATTTGTTTACAATGGGACTTCTGCTCCTGAACCTCTGCGCACAGAGTCCGCAAATCGGGGCTATACGAAGTCAGTTTACGCAGGACTGTAAGCTGTCATCTGTCAGGCGTGAACAGTGTTTGTCTTTAACATAGTTCACGGTGGAGAACAGCTGCTGACATAATGTGGATCCAAAGATCCATAATTGGCCTACCTGGGGTTGAAAGTCTCGATAAATGCATGGCGTTTCTGCGGGTATACCGGCTTCCGCGAGGGTGACTCTTATTTTGAGCGATGAAAAAATAATAGAATATAATTTTATTTTTATATTTCAATATCACAATAATCTTCCAATTTAGAACTACGAGTAAAAAGAACTAACATAAATAAAATACACTTCAGCTAAATACTTCTAATTTATTTGCCCAAACCACGCGGAGCCGCACTATAAGGACTAAAGAGCCACATGCGGCTCCGGAGCCGCAGGTTGCCGACCCCTGGTCTAGCACAACACCTGGAGCTCAGGGGGTAAAACAATCGCATGAGTGCTGCTGTTTGAATGAGGAAGAATAAAGTAGTCGTGGTAAGTCAATCACATGACCACTTAAAGACAAAGCAACAAGGTGCCAGTTTTAAACTGTGTTGATAGGCCATGTAAAACCAGAGTCATGATAAACAAGATATACGCGGCGTTTTTTCCTCAATAGTTTCGCCACGTTAGCGCTAGCAAGCACTCTCTGCTTATGAGCAAAAAAACAAAACAAAAAAAAGTTTTAGGAGTGACGGAGAGAGAAAGAGAGAGAGAGAAAGAGAGAGCGAGGGAGAGAGAGAAACAGAAAGAGAGAGCAGGAAAAGAGAGAGTGAGTTTTGAGATGTGAGATTTGTGACGTTTAGCGTGTTTGGAGTGTGTAGTTAATGTGCTGTCTTGTGTAGTTAGTGTGTAGTGTTGTGGATAGTTTTGTGTTGTGTGTCAGAACAATGAGGCGACTGCTGTCTCCAGGTAGAAACAGGAGTGATACACCTGCTGCTGTCAGACCTGCAGGTATCAGGCTGTGATGTTCTCCTTTATAGTGGACAGAAATGATTTTTTTGGAGTGGCACAAATAATTTGTGTGGCATCTTATTGAAGAACAGCTGATTGTTCTTTAAATAGTTTGAAATGGTTATTTAAAAAAAGGGTAAAAGGTAAATGGATGCAAATAACTTTGTTGTTTGCAAAACTTGTGCATAGGATTTTAAAATTGACAATTAATATTTGCATTTGAAGTTATGAAATATGATTCATTAAACATGTTTATGGTTGTTACAGTAAAAATATAACTTTTTCTACTCTGATTTTATGTTTTTTGTCTGATTTTAGATCAATTCTGGTTGTACAGTATGACAAAACGAGAACATAACTGTAAATTCAGGCACGCAAGGTTGCGCTAAAAAGAATGATACCAAACAAGGCAAAGCAAATAGTTTTTAAAGGTAAAATGTGGAGAGAAAATCACGAGTAGTAAAAAAAATGGCCAATTATACCCTGGACGCCAGGGGGTCAAACGCTCTTTGTTTTTTTTTTAAAGTAACGCAATAGTTACTTTTCCAAGTAATTAATTACTTTTAGAATATTGTAACTCAGTTACTAACTCAGTTACTTTTTTGAAGAAGTAACTAGTAACTATAATTGAATTACTATTTCAAAGTAACTTGCCCAACACTGGTTAGGAAAACAGTTCTGTATACCGATACTAAATTGCGTTAACGTCAACGGCTAACGTATCTAACATAGCTAACCGTTATTGTTAGCACAACATTAACAGTAAGCTACAATGACGAGTAACAAAAACAAAACAGTAAAAAGGTTTTAATAAAAATGTTTTACCTTTTCCAACAGTCCCAGGATCCAGAACTTCAAAGACCAGCAGGTACTCAAGACTGTTATCCGTTTCGCTCTCACCGTCCGTGAGAAATTGTTTTTTCCCTTACAAAGTTCAAGGCCCACCGCCGCGCAATCTGCCTGCGCATGCGCATCCCAACGATTGAACCCCCTCCCTTTCGGGAGGTTGCCACATTACGTGTTCTAACGTCACTCTCTGTCATTTATTTGGCTCGAAACACAACAAATTACTCAGTGATAAAAAAGTACTGAGATCCTTTACCTAAGCAGTGTGCTTTGTCAAAACTAAGTGCGTCGGTAATGAACACATAATAATAATGCATTGGATTTATATAGCGCTTTTCAAGGCACCCAAAGCACTTTACAATGACATTATTCATTCACGCTCACATTCACACACTGGTGGAGGCAAGCTACGGTTGTAGCCACAGCTGCCCTGGGGCAGACTGACAGAAGCGAAGCTGCCATATCATGCCATCGGCCCCTCTGGCCAACACCAGTAGGCGGTAGGGTAAAGTGTCTTGCCCAAGGACACAACGACTAGGACAGAGAGGCCGGGGATCGAACCGGCGACCTTCCGGTTACAGGTGCCCTTCCCAACCCCCTGAGCCACGGTCGCATAAGTGTGTTCATTACATTGACATTCTGTTGTGCAATTGTTATTTACTTGTATTTTATAATTTTAATTTACATTTCTTAAAACAGAATAACTGCTATGATGCCTTCCAGTCAGGTTTTAGACAGAACCACAGCACTGAAACTGCTCTGACCAAAGTGTTTAATGACATATGCCTGAACACAGACAGTGGAACAGTCAAAGGAGTTTGCAAAGAAAAGCGTCTGGACTTCTTTGAGTTGCTTGAAGACGTTTCACCTCTCATCCGAGAAGCTTCTTCAGTTCTAAGGTCAAATGGCCGAGAGTCCCAGATTTAAACCCAGTGGGAGTATCCCCCCAAAGAGGGACAAAGGACCCCCTGGTGATCCTCTAATCACATGCGCCAAGGTGTGAAAGCGGGTGTGGGACCTAATCAGCCAGGGTTTCGGGTGAGCCCATTGTGAAACCTGGCCCCACCCTATCATGTGAATTCCTGAGGTCAGATGGCCCAGGATGTGAGTGGGCGTTAAGGCGTCTGGGGAGGGAACTCAAAACTGGATTATAGATGGCAGACAGTTGGTGTCGTAAACCACCGCCTCTGTTCAAAGATGGTCGCTCACAGTGGACATAGATGGCCTCTTTCACTCCTCTTTCAAACCATCTGTCCTCTCTGTCCAATATGTGAACATTGGCATCCTCGAAAGAGTGACCTTTGTCCTTAAGATGCAGATGGACTGCTGAGTCTTGTCCTGTGGAGGTGGCTCTTCTATGTTGTGCCATGCGCTTGTGAAGTGGCTGTTTGGTCTCTCCAATGTAGAGGTCCGGGCATTCCTCGCTGCACTGTACAGCATACACCACGTTGTTCAGTCTGTGTTTTGGAGTTTTGTCTTTCGGGTGAACCAGTTTGTGTCTGAGTGTGTTGCTGGGTCTGAAGTACACTGGGATGTCGTGCTTGGAGAAAACTCTCCTGAGTTTCTCTGATACACCGGCTACATAGGGGATGACAATGTTGTTGCGTCTGTCTTTCTTATCCTCCCTCGCTGGTGTCTGGTCTTCTTTTCTGTGCCTCTTTGCTGACTTTATGAACGCCCAGTTAGGATAACCACATGTTTTCAGTGCTTCCTTTACATGTGTGTGTTCCTTCTTTTTTCCCTGAGGCTTAGAGGGAACATGTTCTGCCCGGTGGTGTAGGGTCCTAATTACTCCAAGTTTGTGTTCCAGAGGGTGATGGGAGTCAAAGAGGAGGTACTGGTCCGTGTGTGTGGGCTTCCGGTAAACTTCAATGTTGAGGTTGCCATTCTCTTCAATGTGCACAGCGCAGTCCAGGAAAGGCAAACAGTTATCCTTTGTGTCTTCCCTGGTGAACTTGATGTTTTTATCCACGGCGTTAATGTGCGCAGTGAAGGATTCCACTTCTTGTGTCTTGATTTTGACCCAGGTGTCGTCTACATATCTGTACCAGTGGCTGGGTACTCTCCCTTTAAAAGAGCCAAGAGCCTTTCTTTCCACTTCCTCCATGTAAAGGTTGGCTACAATAGGTGACACAGGGGAGCCCATGGCACAGCCATGTTTTTGTCTGTAGAAGCCTTCGTTGTATTTGAAGTATGTTGTGGTAAGGCAGAGGTCTAACAGTGTGCAGATCTGATTGGGTGTAAAGTTGGTCCTGTCTTCCAAGGAGCTGTCTTCTTGTAGTCGTTTTCTGACAGTCTCCACTGCCTCCGTGGTGGGTATGCAAGTGAAGAGAGAGACTACATCAAAGGACACCATGGTTTCATCTGGATCCAGGGTAAGTTTCTGGACCTTGTCGGTGAAGTCGGTGGAGTTCTTGATGTGGTGTGGGGTGTTCCCCACGAGAGGTGCCAGGATGGTAGCAAGGTGTTTCGCAATGTTGTAAGTGGCTGAGTTTATGCTACTGACTATGGGTCTGAGTGGGACCCCTTCCTTGTGGATCTTAGGAAGTCCATAAATGCAGGGTATGGCATCCCCTGGATAAAGGCGGTGATATTTGAGGCGGTCAATGATTTTGTCCTTTTCAAGGTCTTGAAGGCAAGCTATAACTTTCTTTTTGTAGCTGCTTGTGGGGTCTCGTTTTAAAGCTTCGTAGGTGTTGTTGTCACTGAGGAGAGTAGTGATCTTTGTGTGGTAATCTGTTGTGTTTAGGACCACGGTGCACCTTCCCTTATCCGCTGGTAATATAGTGATGTTGTGGTCTTTGCTCAGGGAAGCGACGGCCTTCTTTTCTTGTAGTGTAAGGTTAGACGGAGGGACTTTGGCACTGGAGAGGGTGGCTGAGACTTTCATCCTGATTTGCTCTGCTTCGGTCTGTGATAATTTATTAATCCGTATGGCGGTTTCTGTGGCTGTGATGAGGTCCACTATGGGCAACTGTTGCGGAGAAATGGCGAAATTGAGTCCTTTGGCTAAAACCCTCTTTTCAGGTTCAGTGAGATTCCGGTCTGAAAAGTTCTTTACCCATTTCTCACGACTGTCTTCAGGTGTGTTTTCTTCTCTGAGTTGTGTGGTTTCAGACTGAGGAGTGTGGGTTTTTGAAAGCAAGGTGTGAAATTTCCTGCGTTGTCTTTCTTTTCCTTAAGAGTGTTGGGCCCGCTGAGCCTTGTCCACAAACTTGTGAACCTCTTCTAAGATTGGAGAGGGTAGAAGGGTTTCCAATTCCTGCAGAGTCTGGCTGATCTTGATCTGGAGCGCATCTATAGTGAAATGGACCTGTCTTATCCTTTCACTTAGAAGGTGATTCTGTGCTCTCTGTAGAATCAAGTCTGCTCTGTGTCCTCTGACAGTGGATCCAAGGCGCAAGCTCTTAGGAACAACTCTGCTTTGTCTGCATCTTAGGTTGAAACGAAGGTGGTTCCTATAATCCGCCAGTTTCCTTGATTCCCTTTCAAACTCCCGTACCAGTTGAAGGGTGTTCCTCCCAAAATGTACGGCAATATGTCTGTGAAGGTTCTCAGTCATCCAGGTCATCGTAGTCAAAGGAGTTTGCAAAGAAAAGCGTCTGGACTTCTTTGAGTTGCTTGAAGACGTTTCACCTCTCATCCGAGAAACTTCTTCAGTTCTAAGGTCAAATGGCCGAGAGTCCCAGATTTAAACCCAGTGGGAGTATCCCCCCAAAGAGGGACAAAGGACCCCCTGGTGATCCTCTAATCACATGCACCAAGGTGTGAAAGCGGGTGTGGGACCTAATCAGCCAGGGTTTCGGGTGAGCCCATTGTGAAACCTGGCCCCACCCTATCATGTGAATTCCTGAGGTCAGATGGCCCAGGATGTGAGTGGGCGTTAAGGCGTCTGGGGAGGGAACTCAAAACTGGATTATAGATGGCAGACAGTTGGTGTCGTAAACCACCGCCTCTGTTCAAAGATGGTCGCTCACAGTGGACAAACATCAAGTTCACCAGGGAAGACACAAAGGATAACTGTTTGCCTTTCCTGGACTGCGCTGTGCACATTGAAGAGAATGGCAACCTCAACATTGAAGTTTACCGGAAGCCCACACACACGGACCAGTACCTCCTCTTTGACTCCCATCACCCTCTGGAACACAAACTTGGAGTAATTAGGACCCTACACCACCGGGCAGAACATGTTCCCTCTAAGCCTCAGGGAAAAAAGAAGGAACACACACATGTAAAGGAAGCACTGAAAACATGTGGTTATCCTAACTGGGCGTTCATAAAGTCAGCAAAGAGGCACAGAAAAGAAGACCAGACACCAGCGAGGGAGGATAAGAAAGACAGACGCAACAACGTTGTCATCCCCTATGTAGCCGGTGTATCAGAGAAACTCAGGAGAGTTTTCTCCAAGCACGACATCCCAGTGTACTTCAGACCCAGCAACACACTCAGACACAAACTGGTTCACCCGAAAGACAAAACTCCAAAACACAGACTGAACAACGTGGTGTATGCTGTACAGTGCAGCGAGGAATGCCCGGACCTCTACATTGGAGAGACCAAACAGCCACTTCACAAGCGCATGGCACAACATAGAAGAGCCACCTCCACAGGACAAGACTCAGCAGTCCATCTGCATCTTAAGGACAAAGGTCACTCTTTCGAGGATGCCAATGTTCACATATTGGACAGAGAGGACAGATGGTTTGAAAGAGGAGTGAAAGAGGCCATCTATGTCCACTGTGAGCGACCATCTTTGAACAGAGGCGGTGGTTTACGACACCAACTGTCTGCCATCTATAATCCAGTTTTGAGTTCCCTCCCCAGACGCCTTAACGCCCACTCACATCCTGGGCCATCTGACCTCAGGAATTCACATGATAGGGTGGGGCCAGGTTTCACAATGGGCTCACCCGAAACCCTGGCTGATTAGGTCCCACACCCGCTTTCACACCTTGGCGCATGTGATTAGAGGATCACCAGGGGGTCCTTTGTCCCTCTTTGGGGGGATACTCCCACTGGGTTTAAATCTGGGACTCTCGGCCATTTGACCTTAGAACTGAAGAAGCTTCTCGGATGAGAGGTGAAACGTCTTCAAGCAACTCAAAGAAGTCCAGACGCTTTTCTTTGCAAACTCCTTTGACTACGATGACCTGGATGACTGAGAACCTTCACAGACAGACAGTGGAACAATGTCAGTCTTAGTTTTACTGGATCTCAGTGCAGCATTTGATACAGTTGACCACAACATATTACTCACACGACTGCAGAACTGGGCAGGTCTTTCTGGAACTGTACTAAACTGGTTCAAAACATACTTAGAAAACAGGAAATACTTTGTATCAATAGGTAACTTCACATCTGAGCAGACAAGTATCACATGTGGAGTTCCCCAAGGTTCCATCTTGGGACCGCTTCTATTTAACATTTACATGCTCCCACTGGCACAGATTATGAAGAACAACAAAATAAACTATCATAGCTACGCAGATGACACACAAATATATATCACAGTGTCACCAGGAGACCGAGGCCCTGTACAGGCTCTTGGTAAATGCATTGAGGAAATTAATGACTGGTTGTGCCACAATTTTCTCCAGCTAAACAAAAATAAAACTGAGGTAATAGTCTTTGGTGCCAAAGAAAAACGATTACAGGTCACCAGAGAACTTCAATCTATACACCTAAAAACCACAAACCAGGCGAGAAATTTGGGTGTAGTGATGGATGCAGACCTAAACTTAGAAAAACACATTAAGACAATAACAAAATCAGCTTACTATCACCTCAAGAATATTTCAAGGATAAAAGATCTGATGTCTCAACAGGACCTGGAAAAACTAGTCCATGCATTCATCTTTAGTAGACTTGATTACTGTAACAGCATCTTTACAGGTCTACCTAATAAATCAGTCAGACAACTACAGCTCATTCAGAACTCTGCTGCTAGAGTCCTCACTAAGACCAAAAAAGTGGACCACATCAGTCCAGCTCTGAGGTCTTTACACTGGCTGCCTGTCCGTCAGAGGATAGACTTTAAAGTTCTGATGCTGGTCTATAAAGCTTTGAATGGTTTAGGACCAAAATACATCAGTGACCTCCTGACCCAGTATGAACCTTCCAGATCCCTCAGGTCATCTGGATCCGGTCTGTTATCAGTCCCCAGAGTCAGAACCAGACACGGAGAAGCTGCATTCAGCTTTTATGCTCCTTATATCTGGAACAAACTCCCAGAAAGCCTCAGATCAGCTGAAACACTCAGTTTATTTAAATCCAGGTTGAAGACTCACCTATTCTCAGCTGCATTTGAATAAAGCACCAAATCCACACTTAAGTTTAAATTTCAAAACCTACTTTTTAACTACTGATTTTATCTACTGTTCTGATTTTATCTACTGTTTTGATATTTGATTTTATATACTGTTTTGTTTGTTTGTTTGTTTGTTTGCTTATTTTAATCAAATTCAAATGATGTTTTTGTTTTTGATGTCTCTGTAAAGCACTTTGAATCACCTTGTTGTTGAATTGTGCTATATAAATAAACTTGCCTTGCCTTGCCTTGCCTTACATACTGCTGGGTGGTTTGTAAATTTTACAATAACTAGTATTATAATGATGCTATATTTTCTAATATATATAATAACCTAAAAAAGTAATACCTTGAAGCAGAAAATAGTAATACTTTATTAAAATTTAAAACTAAAGTACAGTATTTGAATGTGTGCATTGTGTCTACTGTTTGTTAACTCACCATATTCATAAACGTCTTAATAATAAATTCCATATTCTGTTACCACATAATTTGTGATCAGTGGGTTTGCGGGGTTAGGGGTGTGGGGGGTAGGGTCTTTAGGCTTTGGCCCCCACCCCTGCCACCAGTATATTTTTAAGCAAGTATTTCTAACTTTTATTTGAATATTCAGTTTCCTACCATCTGCTCTCAAAAGGTAATTGCCAGGTAACCCGCCCTCCCCTTTGCACACACATGCAAACAAACAAAACACACAGTATAATTCACACCCTCATTATAGTGAATAAATATTTATTCCATTTTACACCATCAAACTTAGATAGCTAAGGATGAAGAACCTTTTGTTCTTTAAAGAACCATTTGTAATAGCTGAAGAACCATCTACAAAATAAAAGGTTATTTGACATATGATGGTTCTTTAATGAACCATGAAGACATCTGAAGAACCATTTAAGAACCATAATTTTTCTGAGAGTGGTGCAGGTGTGCCGCAGCGGTCAGTAGAAGAGTCCACGAGTTTCTCTGTAAATTTCCCATTCGGTGGTAGCGCACTCCTGGTGCTTGCTTGGAAGTTTAGGGGGGGGGGTTTCCGCTGTAAAAACAAGTTTTCTTCCCACACACAACGGATGCTAATGTTTTTGTCACTTTTTATGGAATCAAACTCAAAAGTAAGGTCAGTACTTCCACGCTTTAAAAGCTGGACGCTCATACTCTCTCCCGCACTTGATATATTATCCATTGTTGAACTTCACACAGCTGTTGTGACGAACGTCGCACTCGCTTACGTCATTGTCATGAGACATTCTCGCAAAAGAATCACAGTTTTTTGTAACGGGTTACTGCCCATCTCTGGTGATGAATAACTGTTTTCCAGTAAGTTGTTTTGATAGGTTTTTTTTTTCTTTTTTGCATTGTTGATTTTCTTTTCACCGAAGCAGCTAATAAAGCATAATGGAATACATATACAATATCTTGCCTCTTTCTTGTAAGATTCTAGAATAGAATGAAACAATAACGCCAGTTATAAATAAAGACAATAAATTGAGTGAATTATGAAACACTTATTTTATTTCTATTAGTCTGAAAATGTTGTGTAATACTACAACCTGAAACGACAAATAGATTGTGTTGGCCTGTACACAAGATGGAGGAAAAGAATTTAACAACAGCTGTGAAATGGAATAGTCCAAATCACCAAAGTAAACTGGGGTCAGTGGCGGTCCTAGCCTGTTTGGCGCCATACAGAATTTCACCAGAGAAACACGCACATACACACATATGAAGAGAGAGAGTATGCATTGTATGCAAACGACTACCAAACAGCCATCATAATTCGTCATACAATGAGAACAGGACACATCAACAATTGACAATGACTAATTAATATTAAAATCTGTAACATAATGTATTGTTTGGAGTTTAGTCTGTTACTGTTACTATTTTTACCATTTCTTCTTGGAGCAACTGTAACCCACAGTATTTCCTTAGGGATTAATAAAGTATTCTGATTCTGATTGTTTCAGGATGACCTGCCATTATCCAATGACACATCTGCTTACATGTATCTTTTGCTTGTTTCTCATCCTCTTCTTTTCTATTTTTTCTAAACCGAGCATGTGACAAAGTGGAGGAGCAGTTGTAAAGCTTTCCATTTGTCCCATATGTGTTTACCTTTTTTTGCACATTGTACACATTATTCTGTTTCTATGTATTTGCTATGATTTGCTATTTGTCAAGTAACATTGCTTCACTCACTATCCCGGGTTTGTTTGTGTAAGCGTTCTGTTGCCGGCAAACCAAACATTCTGCAAATTAAGACAAATACTTAGTTATGTTTCTTTATATTTTATTATGTTACAGATTAGTGATGGGTCCAGCAACACTGACGCACCGGCGCTTGTATCAAGCTCACAGAGTGAAGCCTGTGTCGGTGCGTGCGTCGCTTTAAGAAAAAGTCACGTGATCGATACAGCTACTGTATCGCTCATTGCCAACGCGCCAAACTGTGTTTAAAAGGTACCGCATCCGTGTCTGCCAACGGAATGAGTCGCCACCAAAAAACACACAAAATTACTCTCGCAAAGATAAAAAAAAAAACAACAACAAAAAAACAACAACAACAAAAAACCCCCACATCTCTCCAAAAACAAAATGGAGCCCGAAAGAAAAAGAAATGTTTCTGCTGTGCGGGATCATTTTGATCTTTTCACTGCAAATAAGGTAACTGTTTGTCTGTCTTTGTTTCAGTGTAATCTATCAGAACAGGAAAAACAGCAATGTGACTTGAAGTGTAAATTATTTATTTCATTTTATCAGGTTAAATGTCGCATCTGCTCTGCGTTTCTTACACAAACAAAAGCACCTCCTCAGTGTTTAGGCATTACAGAGCCAAACATGAAAATGAGGAGACAAACACACCGAGAATGAACACTGGTAGGCCTATATAGACACTGAATGGCTTTATCATCATTTTTTTTTTATTAATATGTGTTTTATTATTTTCAAATCAAGCAAGACTGTTCTGGACCAGGCAGTCCTGAATTTTATTATAAAGGACTGCCAACCCCTTAGTATTGTGGAGAGTGTCGGAGAGAAACATTCCAAGAACAGAGGATCCTTTAACGTACTGGGGGAAAGGAAGACATCTTATCTGAACCTTTTCCACCTGGCTTTATAGTTTTTATGTACCCCAGCTTCATCTGTGCCTGTGAGTTTTCCAAAGCTGGGGAAATGGTGTAAAAAAAAAAAACGCAATAGACTGAATGCAAAAACATTGGATAAACCTATTTTTCTGAATAGAAATTTATAATAAACTGAGTCAAATGGGTAATATTACATTCACAATACTTTAATTTTCACTTAATGTCATTCACAATATATTTTAAAGATGTCTACAATATTTGCAATATAAAAGATATAAAATGATTCCATGGAAAATACAATACCTTACAGTGTATACAAGTATGACTAGGTCATTGAATCAGTGTCTGTTGTGAGTCTCAAGTAAGTTGCCTGCAATGATATTTAAGGTCCAGCAGGTGTCAGTATGGAGCAAAACAGCAACACTGTGTCGACACAGTGTCGATGCAGTTTGGGGAATGTGCTTAAACGCTTCACGAGGCCTCATCTACCCATCACTAGTTCATACTTACTTTGTTTGTCTTTTCAGTCTTCATGAGGGTCAGGTGTGGGGAAACGCCCGCCTGGCATTTCCTCATTTTAAAATCCTGATGATGTCAAACATGACATCAGCAGGTCAAACCAAGTGGAGGGGTTTCTTTTTCCATAGAGATGCTTACTTTTGTTTGTGTTAAGGTTTAAAGGAATTTGTTGAATGTTTTTCTTTTTGTTAATACTGCCATTTAGTTGTGTAAATGTGCATATTAGAAGTGTGAAGAGGTTTTGTGTTTTTAAATCATCTGTGTAGAGTTTTAGATCCCTCAGTTTGAGTGAGTGGTACTGGCTGGGCAATTGGAGGGAAATTGATGGCCCTATTTAAAGCCAGTCTCTACCAGATGCAGGAGGGAGGAGAGGTGAGCTGTGTTACCAGAGCCATGTTATGTTGAGTTTTGTTAATAGAGTTTATTTGGGTTGAGGTTTTGTTAAGTTACATTAAATTAAGTTCACTGTAAATAAATTGCTTACCTTTGGAAACCTGAAATGTAGTGATGGCCAAATGAAGCTTTCTGAAGCACTGAAGCTTGTATTGAAAAACGGTTCATTACTCGAAGCTTTTCAACACAGTCCTCTCTGGTGACATCTAGTGGCCAAAAGTATGAAGAGCAGCTTGAATCCACAAAATAAAACCAACTGCTTCATAATGATTGCCCACTCTACAGAGCGGAATTCTGTCTGATATTGGGCTGCTGTTGTGTTGCTTTGAATGCGTATTTTTTGGTGTTAAAAATGTAGTTTATGTGTTTAATAAATAACTTTGACCAGTAAACTTTACTTGTTTGAACATGCACCATGGTGTGGTCTTTCTTTGCTTGTGACTTCTTGATGTTGGTAAATACAATAATTGAAAAATACCACGTTACATATAACATACATATAATAATGTACATTATGGAGTATGCTTCTGCTGTGAGGTCCTGCCTCCATGTACTTATGCAATTAATCGCTAGATGGGTATATTTATAAATAATATTATATTAGGGAAATTTTCCTATACATATTTTTGACCTGGGGGTAGAATTGATTATGAAATGGAAAGGGAAATGCTTATGAACTTTCAAATTAAAACCATGATGCATTTAAGGTAACCCTTTTTCATTTTTATTTGAGAAGAGAATTTGTTCCACTGTGCGATGGCCGAACTCGTTCCTTTTCGTGGAGATAATTTCTCCTGCCTTAAGGAAAATCCCTTCACATGTCACAGAAGAGGCTGGAGTGCAGAGAAACTGGTAGAGATGCAGTTATGGCTCCACAATCTATCAGCTAAAGAGAATAAATAAATTAAATTGCTGCACATTTTGTAGACTAACATTTTAAGATTATTTTTTCAAATAAAATATATCTTTGTATAACATTAAATGTTACGAGTCAAATGGAAGTTTTTCTAAAGTTATTTAATGATATTTATATTATGAAAAGCAGATTTTTGACATTTTAAGTTTTTCCCGTTTTCAGATGAAATAAACACGCACAAAACAAAATCAAACAGCCAGAACACAAAGCTGGAAAACCCACCGACCAGAATCAACTCAAAATACTCCCACACAACAGAACCAAATCTCTCAGTAGAATGATCAGTGGTTCGCTATCTGTCACCATCAAAACACTCCACAAATCCCGCAAATGATTCACTTCGTTCCATTTGAATCAGGTACCGAAGGAATTACGTGCGTAATGAAGCTTCGGACGTCACTGGTCACGTGACTTTTGCCAAACGAAGCAAGCCTCGACACAGTGCTTCTGAACCAGTGTGTTGTTTTTTTCGACACACGCTCCGGAGCGCCAGCTTCAAGCGGGGCGTCACTACTGAAATGTCTGCATAGTCTGCTTCCTTACCACCTTCCTTGACGTTCGAGTCTGACTACTTCACAGAGCACCTGATGGCTTTCAACTTTTCTTGTCCATCTTCCATTGGTTTTAATGTTGCACTCCAGTATGAACACAAATCCACCAACTTGAGGATTGCCACAACATAACCTAATAGACCTACACCTTAGTTCACAGATTCACTTTGTCTAAGGTTTATTTCTGGGATTTCACACAACCCAGGATTCAAATCATGAATACATAATGGGCTTGGATTTACAACATTATGAATGAAATGTGCTCTATTTGGAAGCAGCCAGGTCTCCTCCCCTTTCGACGGGTTGTGTGTGAGACTTTAAATCATCAAACTCTAAATTACAAATTTTAAATTGTTATTGATCCCTTTACCCCTAGTCCTAAAGTGTATATTTATTTTCTTACTCTTCTTATATCTATTGTTTGTTTACTTGCACTGCTGTAACTGGAGCCTCGTGGTCTGTCTCTCTATATACTGGACTGTATGTAGTGGAGATGACAATAAAGTTTACTTTGACTTCAGCAGCAAGCAGGCGCACTGAGGGCTCTCGCGCTCACTTTTCGCGTATAGAATTTCGAAAACACATTTGTGCAAATTATAAGTCTGTATCATAATGTCTGTTGTTTTCGTGTTTGATGGTTTGTTTTTATTTTCTTTTATTTTGCAAGTTGGTTATTAGATGCCGCTCCAGCCAGCCAGAGACTTCCCCGCCGGCCCGCCCTCTCCTTCCTGTGCCACAAGCAGCAGGCACACCTCGCAAACGGAGGGCACCCTTACTCCTAGCAAATGGGCGATAGAAAACCGATCGGTGCCTATGCCATTCCCAATATCCGCTGGCTGATGTCGGGGCAGCATGAGTAGGAGCATTTTTTTTTTTATTAATGATTACCGGTGCTGGAAAAGCTAGTGCTTGATGCAGTGTTTTGATGCAATGCGTGAAAGTCACGTGGTCTGTCAATCGCTATCCTCCTTCCCACGATGATGTTTACACCGAGGCCAAGGAAAGTTTAGAAAAAAGGGGATAGCCGCTAATAGAAAACTGGACCTGCAACAAGCCCAGGTCCAGTTTACTTTGGTGATTTGGACTATTCCATTTCACAGCATTATTGTTTCATTCTATTATAGAACTTACAAGAAAGAGGAAAAATTGTATTCCATTACAACAGTAGAGTCACGTGACCGCACAGCAACAAAACACAGCAGAGCTTGGAAAAGAGGGCGGAGCAAGGTGTGTGTATGTGTGTGTGGTCGTGTCCAAATTCATGGGCTGCATCCTCCTGAGGCCGCATTTGTAGACTGATTACATCACAACAACGCGCCGAAGGCTGTCCAAATTTGTAGACTCCTCCGAATGCAGCCGACAAATGCATCCTCCTTTTCCCCGAATTTGAACGATGGGTCGGGTGTGTCCTTCGTGGCCCACCATATCCCAGAATTCATAGCGCAGCCCAGCCAAACTCCAGTTTCCGGCAATGGCGGCCGCTACTAAGTTTTAAAATTACTTTTATTAATCTTTCTGGGTCACAAAATAAATTTTTAACATATTTTCAGGCGAGAATGTAGCTGTGTAAACTTCAAATATCTGCTCAGTTTATCAAGGTATTGCATATTTGCAAAAGTGCACCGACGTTTTCGGAGACGTCTGTTACCCACCAGCTTGATAGCTAACCGATAGCTAACCAAGAGCTCGAGGGTCACTGAAGCCGCCAAGAACGGCACAACTCCCGGCACAACTCCCGGCACATCATTTTCAGATCACCGCGGCCTTTCGCTACTGAGGTTAAACGTAATATATAAGTCACTTAGACAACCTAAAAATGATATTGTTTGGCTTTTTTCAGTGTTTTATTTGTTCATGAGTAAATCGGTTTGGCTGAGATTAAAGATATTAGATTAGATTAGATAAAATAAAACTTTATTAATCCCCTGGGTGGTTTTCACACAGCTGAATAAACGTCAAACAGAAAACCGATTAAACAGAAGTGTGAGATGGTCGAGAATTTACGCCAGTGTCCTGTTATATTTTAGATAGCAAGGAGCAGACGGCTGAGTTTATTAAACTCCACCGAGACAGCGGTGACGTTAATCAGAAGGCTAGACCGTCCAATTTCACAGAAGTTTACTTCCGGCCTACTCAACCTTCTGAGGACCCGGCCCACGTAGACCGCGAAGGCCGGGTCCTCAGGAGGATGCAGCCCATGAATTTGGACATGACCTGTGGGTGTGTGTGTGTGTGCCTGCGTGCGTGGCGGGGGGTTGGGTCGTGCAGAGAGAGCTGCTTTTTCATGAAACGGGATTAAAGTAGTAAACTTACAGGAACATATACCACTACCAACGTTTGGATCGATATCGCCATCGATGTGCACACCCTTGTCTCCTGGATCGTAGCTGAGATCAGCGTGAACCACGTGTTTCTCTGCTCCCTTTTCTGTTTCCTGTGTTTGGAAAAACTTCCAGATGAGGATGTGCAGCTAAGCCCAATAGAATTCAAAAAGAAGTTTGGAGATGTTCAGCTGGCTAAAATTCTCAGGGATGGGAACTTGCTGATAGTGGTTAAGACAGAAGAACAAAAGAAGTGTTGAATGCTGAAAGTATTTGTAGAAAGACTGTAGGAGACAAAAGGATCTTAGGAGACAACAAAGTGACACGGGGGTGATTACGGGTATCCCTGTAGAAGAGGACCTTGAGAAGCTCAAGCGCTGTATTAATGGTGGTGAGGTCAGCAAAGTACAAAGACTGCTAAAAACGATTAATGGAGAGAGGGTGAATAGCCTGTCGGTTCTATTGGAATTCCAGGAGGCAGTCCTGACGGACAGAGTTAAAATAGGCTGTTCTGAGCCCTCTGCTATACACTCTCTTCACTCATGACTGTATTTCCTCCTGCGCGTCCAATCTCATTGTTAAGTTTGCCGACGACACCACAGTGCTCGGACTCATATCCAACAACGATGAGACAAACTACAGGACAGAGGTGCAACAACTAGAGTCATGGTGCCGCGACAATAACTTGGTCTTAAACACCAAAAAGACCAAGGAGATTATTGTAGATTTCCGGAGGAAAGGTCACAACAATCACCTGCCTCTCTTCATTGGCAGTGAGGCAGTGGAGAGGGTGAGCAGTTTTAAATTCTTGGGGGTAACTGTGACTGAGGACTTGTCCTGGGGCAACCACATCACCTCAGCTGTACGGAAGGCCCAACAGCGCCTCTACTACCTGAGGAGACTGCGGAGCGCACACATTCCCAGACCTCTGATGTTGAACTTCTACAACTGTGCCATCAGCAGCGTTCTGACGTACGGATTTCTAGTGTGGTTCCCCAGCTGCACCAAGGCCGACCAGCAAGCACTCCAGCGGGTGGTGAAAGAAGCTGGCAGAATTATTGGAACGATTCTGCCAGAGATTAGCAACATCTTCCCCACTCGCTGTCTGAGGAGGGTGCACAGTATCCTGCGGGACCAACATCACCCTGCGCACCACCTTTTTCACCTGCTGCCCTCAGGGAGAAGGTACAGGTCCATACAGGCCAGAACGTCCAGATTGGCCAACAGCCTGTATCCACAGGCTGTGAGGCTCCTGAACTCTGCCCCCCCCCCCCCCTCTCACGGACAATAACCATATCCAATTTATTAATAGCAGTGAATTGGTCTGAAAAATAGACAATTATCATATCTCACAGTACAATAATTGAACGGGTGGCACTGTTGCACTTTGTCATATTTCTCAGGTCTTTGTCTGAATGTCCCATGAACATTACCTGTCATATTCTCATGTTTTTGCTAAGGATCGTCTCATTGCACTGAAGTTACACTGGGTTAAATAGTCACACCGGGTCTAAGGGGAATTTAGTATTTATTATTATTTGTTGTAGAAGCTCCAAACACAATTTCATTGTTCTTGACAATGACAATAAATACTTGAATTGAATTGAATTGAATTGAATGAGCTTTCCTGTTAGACCATATGTGCCACCACCCCTCAGGTGCTATAAATGCCAGAGATACGGACACATCGCTGCAGTTTGCAAAGGGAAACAGAGGTGCCCCAAGTGTGGAGGGGAACACCGATATGACGAATGTGGGGAGAGTGTACAGGATAAATGCAGTAACTGTGGGGGGCAGCACAGGGTGAGTTATGGGGGGTGTGAAGTAAGGAAGAAGGCTGTGGAGGTTGAGCAAGTCAAAGTAGCTCACAACTTAAGTTACGCTGAGGCTGTCAAAAGGGTACAAAAGGCAAAGGACAGGACAGAAAAGGTTCGACCATCAACGTCAGAAGTAATACCTCCACAGGGAGTTCGTACAGGACTGACAGTGGAGAAAATGATTTTGTTTATTGCCTATGTCATAAATTGTACAGACCAGGTGAAACACAAAACAGAGAAAATTAAAATAGTTGTGAAAGGAGCAGAGAGGTTTTTTGGCATTAAAGATATATCTTGGGAAACTGTCAATAAAAGACTTGGAGGAGAGGGGAAGGCAGGAGGACCAGAGGACAGTGTAATATGATTATTTTACAGTGGAACGCCAGAAGTCTGATTGCAAATGGACAAGAATTTAAAGGATTCGTCAAACACTGCAAAAAGAAACCAGACATAATCTGTATTCAGGAGACATGGCTCAAACCTACTTTAGATTTTGTTATTAAAGGTTATAGTAGTGTTCGCAGAGATAGAAAGGAGGGTAATGGAAGAGGGTGTGCAATATTTGTGGCACAGGGGATTCAAAATAGAGTTGTAGCTTTGGGAACACAGTTAGAATATATTATACTTGAAGTCTGGGGAGGGACTGGAAGTTTCAGAGTGATTAATTACTACAATCCAGCTAATAAACTGATATCGGTGGGTGAACTTGACACATATTTAAAGGGAAAAGTAATTTGGTGTGGGGATTTTAATGCACACAGCACATTATGGGGTAATGGTACTGATCAGAATGGTGCAGTGATTGAGGAAGTGATGGAAATGAAGAATTTTGTGTGTTTGAATGATGGAAGTGGCACGAGAGTGGATGTTAGAACAGGTGCAGAATCAGCAATTGACCTTACATTGGTGTCAGACTCGCTGGCAAGTATTTGTTCATGGCAGGTACTGAAAGAGACAACTGTAGGCAGTGACCATTTTCCTATAATGACGATTATTGGGTTCAGTATAGCAAAACGAGACGTAAGGGGGGTGAAGCAGTGGTGTTTTAGGGATGCTGATTGGGATACATTTAGATTAGTTAGTGATCAAGAAATGCAAAAGATTGATATGAATGTGGGGGTGGATGAGTTAAATTATTTTATTTGTAAGGCAGTTTTAGAGGCAGCCAGCAGGGTGATGCAGAGGAAAGACGGTAGAGGGGAGAAGAAGATTGTGCCATGGTGGACACAGGAGTGTGATAAAGTGATTAAATATCGAAATAGGGCATTTAAGACTTTAAAGAACAATCACAGTTTTCAGAATTTCATTGAATATAAAAGATTGCAAGCTAAGGTAAAAAGAACCATTAAAAGTGCAAAGAGGGACTTCTGGAGGGGGTTTTGTAATTCAGTGGGGAGGGAGACAAGAATACAGAACATTTGGTCAATGATTAGAAGGATGAATGGTATGAAAAGGGAGTGTGATTATCCAATCCTGAGGGATGGAGACATCACAGCAGTAACAGATGAGGAAAAAGCAAATGTGTTGGCAAAAACTTTTGTTAAAGTCCACAGTTCAGGCAATGTTAGTGAGGAAGGGCGACGAGGAAGAGACATGACTATTGCAGAGAATAGTGACTTAATGGACCTGGTAGGGGATACAGATGATTCATTAAATATCCTTTTTACAAAGACAGAACTACATTGAGTACTACAGAAATCTAAATTATCAGCACCGGGAAAAGATCAGGTATGCTATACCATGTTAAACCAACTCAGTGAGTCAGCCAAAGATCTTTTGTTAGGGTTATATAACAGAGTTTGGGAGGGTGGGAAACTGCCGCAAAGCTGGAAGGAAGCTGTGGTGGTACCCATACGGAAACCTGGAAAGGATGTCACGAATCCAGGAAATTTTAGACCTATAGCATTAACATCGCATGTTTGTAAAGTGATGGAGCGTATGATAACTGAAAGATTGACGTACTATTTGGAAACTAGAGGATTTATCTCTAAATATCAAAGTGGGTTTAGAAGAGGGAGGAATACTATGGATCCAGTTTTATGTTTGGAACATGAAGTTAGAAAAGCACAAACAAACAGTGAGAGTGTAGTTGCGGTGTTTTTTGATATAGAAAAGGCCTATGATATGCTGTGGAGAGATGGCCTACTGATTAAACTCTGTAAATTGGGTATTAGGGGGAGGATGTACGGGTGGATAAAGGATTTTTTAAAGGGGCGTCATATTCAAGTGAGGATTGGGAAGGTTTTTTCTGAAAGGTTTTTGGTAGAAAATGGTACACCTCAAGGGAGCATAGTAAGCCCTTTGTTATTTTCTTTGATGATAGATGATGTGTTTAATGATATAGAGGCAGGGGTGGGATGTTCACTTTTTGCTGATGATGGAGCAATATGGAGGAGAGGGAAGAATATAGAGTATGTTGTTAAGAAACTGCAGGGAACAATTAGAAGAGTTGAAGAGTGGTCTTATAAGTGGGGTTTTAAATTTTCAGTTGATAAAACCAAGGTGATGTTTTTTACAAGGAAGAGAGTTGGTAAGGACGTCAAGCTTAAGTTGTATGATCAAGAATTAGAAAGGGTGAGTAAATTTAAGTTTCTTGGATTGTGGTTTGATGAAAGGTTAACATGGGCTGCACATATTCAGAAGGTGGTGGACAAATGTAAAAAAGTGTTGAATATAATGAGGTGTTTAGTTGGGAGGGACTGGGGAGCGGATAGGAAGTCTTTGAGGGCCATATACACTGGGTTGGTCAGATCACTGTTGGATTATGGGTGTGTAGCATATAACTCAGCAGCAGACACAACTCTGGTAAAGTTAGACCATATTCAGTATCAGGCACTACGAATTTGCACAGGTGCATTTAAAACAACTCCAACAGCAGCTTTACAGGTGGAGATGGGAGAGATGCCATTAGGACTGAGAAGGGAGCAGCTCACACTTAATTATTGGGCTAATTTACAGGGCCACAGGCAGGATCACCCAACGCATGAAGTACTTAAACCTTGCTGGGAGAAAGAAAGGAGGGAAACGAAGAGCTTTGGATGGATTGTGGGGAGACATGCAACAGAATTTAATCTGGATCAGTTAAACATTAGTCACAGAGTGCCGTTACCAGCAGTGCCTCCATGGATACTTCCTGATGCTACAGTAGACTTAACATTGTTGAACAAGAAGAATGAGGATAAGGCATTTACTTTGAACTCTCATGCAGTACAGGCTTACATTGACCAATATTATAGTTATGTTCAAATATATACAGACGCCTCAAAGAACACAACCGGTCAAACCGGTGTTGCAGTTGTGGTCCCAGAGTTTTCGGTGGAAATGGGTAAAAGGATTAGTGATGGGCTTTCTGTATACACTGGGGAAATGATCGCAATATTATTAGCTGTTCAGTGGGTGGAAGACGTGAGGCCATTGCATGCTGTCATTTGTTCAGATTCAAGTTCATCATTGGTCAGTCTACAGCATAGTCACTCAGACAGTAGAGCAGATGTTTTGGCGGAAATTCAGCAGACACTTTTCCGGATACACATGATGGGACTTGCAGTCGTGTTTTTATGGGTTCCAGCGCACTATGGAGTATGGGCGAATGAAAAGGCAGATAGAGTTGCAAAGGAGGCCGTAAGACATGGGGTGGTTGACATGGCTGTTAGTTTTGGCCAAGCAGAGATAAGGAGTATGGTAAGGCAAGATATGAGAGCAAGATGGCAAAAGCAGTGGAAGGAGGAAAGGAAGGGACGAAGGTTGTATAAAATTCAAAGGAGGGTGGGAGGAATGAGAAACGCAGGACGGACTAGGAGGGAGGAGGTGATCATATCCAGACTGAGATTTGGACATACTGGCTTGAATAATACATTATTCATGATAGGGAAACATAGTACCGGAAAATGTGATTGCTGTGGGGTAGAGGAAACTGTAGAACATGTCATGTTGCAGTGTCAGAGGTATCAGGTTGAGAGGAGACAATTGATTCAAAATCTCAGTAACCTAAAAATCAAACTGGATCTTGTTGATTTGTTGCAAAAGGAATCGGGAAGTAAAAGTTATCAGGCCTTATTTCAGTTTTTAAAAGAGGGGAACCTGTTTGGCAGGATTTGAGTTTTTTTTGTTTTTGTTTTTTTTTGAGCGTCGTTCCAGACCATACTCCATACCAATTGGTGGCGGTAATGCACCTTTCAGTTGTTTGCCAACCGCCAATACAAATGTAAGAAAGAAGAAGAAGAAGAAGAAGGAAAAACTTCCAGCTTCATCACGGAGTTTCTCTCGGTTTGTGGGCTCATATAAAGGTAAGCGTCGAGCTAACTTTAATGTGGGTTCAGTTTATGTTGAGTTTAGCTCTGTTGGGAAATAATAGATTGTTCGGTATATATTGGAGTTAGACTGTAGACTTTCTGATTGCTTGCAACATTATGAAATGGCGGTTGCTACGGGGTAAGAACATGGCTGTCCCAAACTAGCGACCGCATGCTTCGTAGTACACACACTTCGCGTACTACGCTCAGCGGTACTACGAAGAGGCTTGTGAAATGGGACGGTCTGGCCTTCGTAGCGCTTTACAGATTGCCTAGCAACCATGATACTAACCGCGAGAAATGTTTCATACAGTATTGTTTGACACAAATGAAGGAGAAAAATTGTTTGTTTGTTTTTCCTTCACTTTGATTTGTTGAGTATCTGAGGCTGAGACCACGGGACTGTAAAAACATGATCTTAAGATTAGCTAATAAATTACAATTAGCTAATGTTGTTCATAAGACTACAGTCGTCTCAGTTTGGCAACATAAATATAATATGGCCAATATTATATTTATTGTCAGATTATTATGATATATTACAGCAGTGAGCTTGAACTCTGTGTCATTCACTGAGCTTCAGAAAAGATTCACGTGTCAGTTTTTTTTTTATATCACCTTAAATCTTCACTCAAAGACAAGTATTTTTGACAGTGTATATATAGATTTATTATAAGAGGCAAGTAGTGTTCGTTCATTACGTTGGCATTACTAAATTTGGCTCAGTGCTTATACATGTTTAAAGAGAATATTTAAAGCATACAAACAATATAAGCAATATGATACAACAAACACAGCAGTACTACTAATCCAAAATACTCAAAGCTTCACAGAACTGAAACAAACATTTTTTTTTTTTAGGTCCATTCTGTTGCTGATACATACTTTAGGTTTCTGAATATTAAACTTGTTGCTGCCTTTCATAGTGTTTAACTTCAAGGCCCTGAGTACTTTCTCCCACACTGAAAACACCGGAATGATAAAAATTTATTTGAACATTACCTAATAAGACTGATTCAGGACAGACAATTAGTTATTGTAAACTTTTCTAGCAGTCCTTCACAAACAGGGAACAGTATGTCTATTCTCTCCATCTGTCAGCTGCTGCTGGGAAAGTGATATTACTATAACTAATGTGATATGATTAAATATGTGATTAATACATGAGAAAAGAAATCTGCCATCACAGAGTGCTAAACAAGAAGAGTTCCTAGATGGTACAGTGGACACATGTATGACTCCTGTGATTAAAGCATCTTTCTTTCAGCTTAACGAGTGAACCGTCAGCTCATTCAAACACACATTAAAGTCCGTTTGGCTCGACACCACCGAACAGAGGCAGCAATATAACATAGCTAACATTAACAGTGCAGTGAATCCTGCTTGCGCTGTGATATTCAGGACTGCAAACCAAGCAGCATCACTGACTTTCAGCTTGTTGTGTTTGTGGATATATGACTGACTTAGTATCCATAAAATCATCACATTCTCTGTAATATTAAGGTCGACTATTAAACGGCGTATATTTTAAAATCAAAGCTTTAAAACCAAGTTAACGCACAAAGTATAAACATCACTAATGTCACATACCTTTGCCAACGTGTGGCCAACAGTAATGTTTTAATGTTCTTTGTTATTAAACATTTGCACGTAAATAAGTAGTATAACATTCAGTACTTAGTTTTAAAAGTTTACTTTTTGGCGACCACGCTTCAGCCATCTGCCGTTTTTTTTGTTTTTGTGAAAAAATTAGCCAAAGCCACCGCTGCTCTATGAATTCTGGGATATGCTGGGCTGCGAATGATACACCTGATCCATCCTTCAAATCCGGGGAAGTGAAGGGCCCATTTGTTGCCTTCAAGGCTGCAGACCCTGAATTGGGATACAGCCATATAGTGGGGCGCTGGGCCTGTTCTCCAGGCTGGTACCTGTTTATCTGGCTTTTTTTAGACTTTATTTTCATTGAAAGTTTTATAGTTTTGACATTCATCCACATAAAAAAAACAATAAAACACACTGACAATAACATATTGGCACAGTGAAACCATCAGATCTGCCTGGTCTGGGGGAGCCCCCCTCGACCTCTTAAGTCCCATGTCTTCAGGTTTTGTGCTACTGCCATGTAGCACTTTACAGTCGACCCCTGGTGATGTTCGGAAGGGTATTTCCAGTCTATTTTATGAGGAGCCTTCTAAAAGCAGTGGTCATGTCCTTAACAGGCTTTTCTTCTTTCAGTGGTTATTTGAAAATATTTAGCTAAACTCTGGTTATATAACCCACCACCCATCATCCCACATTGCTACCTTCAACAAATCTCTCCCACTTCCTCCAGTTTTTATGAAATTGGTCCATTTTGAGGTTCAAAAGAGATGTAAGTTCACCATTCTGTATATTTCCTCCATTATTCCTATCCAATCTTTCTTTGTTGGGGGGGTCTTTCTCCAGCCACTTCCTGGTAAGAGCTTTTTTACCTGCTCCCAACAGGATATTTATCAAATATTTGTCCTTTAAGGAGACTGCTTATGGGATATCGCCCAAATACACAGTACAGAAATCCAAATTTAATTTGGATTTCTGTACTGTGTACAGTCACCAAAGTAAATTGATTTACCAGTCACCAAGTAAATTGATTCGACGATTTCACTCCAGTATGATTGGATTACTGGGCATTTCCAAAATATATGAAAGTGATCTGCCATATTTTCCCCACAGTTTCTCCAGCAGTATCCATCTCTCGGTTGACCTTTTTGTTTGTATTTTATTTGGGGGTTATTAAAAAAAGCTAATATAATTTCTCCATGTGAATTCCCTCCAATAACCCGAACTAGTAGTTTTCATCTGTGTTCCACATATATTTAACCAACTTTCCTCTGATATGTTGACTTTAGCCTCAATTTCCCATTTAATTTTAATATAATTGGTTGATTGACCCTTCAATGATTGTAGGTAGGTTCTTATAAAGTTTAGCCATCAATTTATTTTTAATCTTACCTTTATAAGCCTCTATTATAAGGGGGACTAGGCCTCTACTATGTTCTTCTGTAGTTTTTATGTTATTGTTAAAATAGGACCTGACTTGGAGATATCAGAAAAAATATTAGTTTTGAAACCATAGGTGTCTCTTAGTTTTTCAGAACTATGTAATCCTTCTTTTCCTGACATTGAGTAAAATGGTCCAATCCCCCTTGTTAACCAATTTGTATAAAATCCATCTATTTGTGCAGGGATAAATTCCTTATCATATGTGACCCATCTGAGTTGTTTTATGTCGGCTACTGATTTGAGGCTTTTGCATTCATCATACCATATCTTTAAGGAGTTTTAGTCCACTTGTTTAGATTGTTTTTCTGTTCCAAATATAATTTTTTGTCTGCTAATATTATTTGTAGTGGTAATTTTAATTGTGTCACATCTGAATACTTCAGCAACTTAATCTCATTCTTGTGAGATTTAAGATGACATGAAATGTTTGCAGAACAATACCCCACTTTTATGCTTTAAACGGGGGTTAACAAAGTCATCCTAACAAAACACACGCTTACAAATCGTATCGTTTTCTTCTGATCTACAGCCGCAGCCTATAGAGGTTGACAGACCACGTGACTTAGTGTAGTCACGGTAAGTCAGTTAGTGTGCTGCCTAACTTTCATCACGCACATATTTATTATTATATGGTCTTAAGTGTGAGTGCATACACTCACAAAATGTTTAGTAACTTCAGATCCCTGCAACAAGCCCAGGTCCAGTTTACTTTGGTGATTTGGACTATTCCATTTCACAGCTGTTGTTAAATTCTTTTCCTCCATCTCGTGTACAGGCCAACGCAATCTATTTGTTGTTTCAGGTTGTAGTATTACACAACATTTTCAGATCTAATAGAAATAAAATAAGTGTTTCATAATTCATTCAATTTATTGTCTTTATCTATAACTGGCGTCATCGTTTTATTCTTGTATAGAATCTTACAGGAAAGAGGCAAAATTGTATTCCATTATGCTTTATTAGCTGCTTTGGTGAAAAACAAATCAACAATGCCAAAAAACATGTCAAAACAACATACTGAAAAACAGTTATTCATCACTTGATTGCTTCGATACAACACTTGGGCACATATATGAGGGACTTTTCATGGCTGTTTTGATATCGCTCTCTCTCTCTTATCAAATCTCGCTGTGTTAGTAGTTTTAAACTTGGTATGACCCAGGTTGATAGAGGGTGCCCAGTCTGGATCGCATTCCTGCATTTTGTAGGCTGGTTTTCCTACAAAACACAACAAACATTAGCCCGCAAAGCCACAGTGAACAGAGCAGCATAGCGCAACAAATTCAATTCAAATCACTATAAGACTTATTTGTAACCTACATCAACAATTATGTTATGATAACTTACGTAATAACTACAACAGAAGACTTACCTTTGTGGAAATGCTTGGAGCAGACTAACATGTGAGCTGGAGTGTTCTAAGACGTTATATTTGGTCTGCAATCCAGGCCAGCCATTACTTCAGAAGCATGGCTTGAACAATTTCTCTTCCACGACATAATCCGATAAAAGCCGATCTCTTTACCCGTCGGCTTCCCATGGCTGTCATGCGACTGGCTATTGCAGTTAATAATACAACAGCTTCCTGCCATTATTTGTGTTTTTTATCGCTGTTTGACTGTTTTCATGTGAAAGCCTGCGTGCGCTAGTACTGCTTGCCACTCGTACCCACAGTCCTTTGCGGTTTTACCCTGGAATGACGTCACATTTTCAATTTCTATTCTCTAAGCAAACCTAAGCACATTCTGTTCTAATTGTTATTTTATTCTACTTACGATCCCCTTTTTGATCTCTTAGAGCAGTGGTTCCAAAATTTTTTTTGCTAGGCTCCCCTTTGTTTTACAAGAAAACATATTTGGCTATGCTTCATCTCCTGCTTTGCGTTTGTGTGGGAGCCCCGTCAAAAACCTGTCCACTATGTTAGCAGTGTCCAAGCGTTCTTTTTTTTCTTCCATACCGCGCCACCCCTGCAATGGCTCTGCGCCCCCCCCCCCCCCCCCCAAGCGGGTGGGCCCCACACTTTGGGAAGGTCTGTCTTAGAGAGATCACACTATTCAGCGGCTGTTTCCACTTGAAGGTCACCATGGTCAACTGCAAGTAAAGGCCGTAGTGGACCCTAACGTAGTCCACGTCTATTCCATTAAAATATGCTCTACAAGTATTAGTCCATGTTGGGTGATTCTCTGCATTCTTCCTCCTCTTGCTTCAATGTCAGGGGTAGACTGCCCTGAGATCTGTTGTTCCAGAGACTAAGAGATTTTTCTGCCCCTGCAGTTGATGTCTGGGATTTTTCTGACTCAGTTGAGTCAGGGCTTTGGACCTGCTTGGTCAGATCCTTCTGGATCTCCGCAATGCGTCTTCCAGGCTCCTCAACTGCTGCGCACTGGGTCCAGTGAAACCATGTCTCTCCCTTGCTCTTCAGCCAGGGTGAGATGTCCTTTCCACCACCTAAAACCGGTTCAAGAAACTATACGCTAGAATACCCAAACTTGTTAAGTTTCTAGGAACCTGCACCCAATAATCGCAGCAGCAAGGAAGCAAGGCTTTCCCCGTTGGTCCAGTTGAAAATACTCCCTAATCAAAAACAGCTCACCATTGCAAATTCTTTTCAGTCCCTCTCTTGGTTCGTTAAAAATTCCTGCATGTGTGAGGTGCTGAAGGACATCTTACAGATGGGTCCACTGTAAAGGTGCAATAACATGGGGCCCACTTGTGATAACATTCTACGTGAATCCATACAACTGGTGAACACTAAAGTGAGGAAATAATATTACTATTACTAATGTGATACGATTAATTCATAAGAAAAGAAATCTGCCACCACATCATGAATAACATACTGCTGGTAAATACACACAGAAATGAACAACTACAAGATTAAGTCTGCATGGCCCACAAGCTCATGCGATCCTAGGATGTCACTGTCATCTTCCTGCTCCTGAAAAAAACATGCATACATCCACCCTTTTCCTTGTCTGGGTGGAGAAGGTGCAATCCTGCATATCAGTGTAAAGTCAGTCAAATATTTGTCCCCATTATCAGTCCAGTCAGTCCCCATATGTTTATTGCTGATAGCAGAACTTCTTATGTCGAATTAAGTTTCTACTGCTAGCTTGTTGTTTCAGTAACATTAAAAAAGCAAAAAAAAAAGTCTCTATTGTAGTCAGGCACAGCTAAATCCTGTTTGCCAGTTAACCTAGCCAACCACACTGTGTGTTGTTAACACCTTCAACAGGTACCCCCTCATTATGTGTGCCACTTCCTATCTGATTTTTGCTCCTCCTATATGAAGGATTACAATAGCCACACACATAAAAAGTAGAATTTTGTGCTTAGATAATGAATTGTAGAATAAATTCTGCAGTTATAAAATCATTTTTGAATTCCACATTAACAAAGTGATTTTTGAAATGTTTTGTGCTTGGAAATGTTGTAGGTGGCTGAGTTTATACTGCTACCAATGAGTCTGAGCGGGACTCTCTTCTTGTGGATCTATGGAAGTCCATATATTCAGGGTGTAGCATCCCCTGGGTAAAGGTGGTGATATGCAGGGCAGTCAGTGTCTTTTTCCCTTTCAGGTTCTTGTAGGCAACTGATGACTTTCTTTTTGTAGCTGCTTCTGGGGTTTCACCTTGAAGCTCCATAGGTATTGTTGTCACTAAGGAGTGTAGTAATATTTATTTGCTCTGCTTCTTTTTTATCAGGAATAAAATACATATATATACTTTTTGTCTCCCAGCTGAGTAACAGGAGGAGAAGAGTCTGGTGGAGCAGCAGAGGAACAATTTCAGCCATTTGGACTCAGCTCAGCCACTACAGAGGAAACAATGACTTCAATACAAAAGGTGAGAAAAATATCACAGTTACACTGTTATTGAAACTGTGTGCACAGCTAGTTGGTTTTTAAAAACCCCTTAAAAACATGAGCTTTAAACCTTTCCATCCTGGGCTCATCCATATATAGAGATTGACAGACCATGTGACTTTTGCGCATTTCATTGTGGGTACGAGTGGCAATAAAATCAAAGCACTGCATCAAGCAGTAGCATTTCCAGCACCTGTAATCATTAATTCTGTGGTTTTAATCCCAACTTGCATTTTATTAGCCTCAAAAACAGTTACAGTTAAGCCCATAATTATTCATACCCCTGGCAAATTTTGACTTAAAGTTACTTTTATTCAACTAGCAAGTTATTTTTTGACTGGAAATGACACAGGCGTCTCACAAAAGATAATAAGATGATGTACAAGACGCATCATTGTGGAAAAAAAATATTTCTCAGCTTTTATTTACATTTGAGCAAAAAGTATCATGTCCAGAATTATTCATACCCTTTACAAACTGCCACAGTCTCTGGGAAAATCCAAAGTTCCATACCATTCCAAATAGTCAAAGCTGTTCTAAAGCATCCTAATTACCCTGATTAATTGGAAATAGCTGTTTTGATCAACTCAACAGGTGAAAAACAGCAGCTCTCTGCAGGTGGTCTGTGGACATTCATGACTAAGACAAAGGAACTCAGTGAGGACCTGCAGCTGTGCATTGTGGCTGCTCACAAGTGAGGAATGGGCTACAAGGCCATATCCAAATGTTTTCAAGTTCCAGTGGCTACAGTGCAAAGTATTATTAAAAAATACAAGATGTTTCGCACTGTGGAAAATCTCAGAGGACGTTGTCGGAGGCCAAAAGTGAAACCTGTGCTGGCCAGGAGAATAGTGAGAGAGGTGAAAAAGAATCCAAGGATCACCACCAAGGCCATTCTGGTGAATCTGGGCTCTGCTGGTGGCAATGTCTCAAGGCAGACAGTCCAACGGACACTGTTGGGTTCCACGGATGCAGACCAAGGAAAACGCCACTTCTCCAGGCACTTCTAAGGCATGCAAAAGCTCATTTGGCCTTTGCAAATGCTCATCTGGACAAAGAAGATGATTTCTGGTCTTCAGTGTTATGGTCAGATGAAACAAAAATTGGATTATTTGGTCACAATGATGTTGCCTTCATTTGGCATAAAAATGGAGAAGCCTTCAACCCAAAGAACACCATCCCCACTGTCAAACATGGTGGTGGGAACCTAATGCTTTGGGGGTGTTTTTTAGCCAATGGACCAGGGAACCTAATCACAGTAAACAGCACCATGAAAAAAGAGCAATACATGAAGATTCTCAACAACAACATCAGGCAGTCTGCAGAAAAACTTGGCCTTGGGAACCAGTGGACATTTTAGCACGACAATGACCCAAAACATACAGCAAACGTAGTGAAGAAATGGTTAGCAGACAACAACATTAACGTTTTGCAGTGGCCTAGCCAGAGTCCTGACTTGAATCCAATTGAGAATCTGTGGAGGGAGCTAAAGATCAGGGTGATGGCAAGAAGACCCTCCAACCTGAAAGATTTGGAGCTCATTGCTAAAGATGAATGGGCAAAAATGCCTGTGGAGACATGTAAAAAGCTGGTCTGCAATTATAGGAAGCGTTTGATTGCTGTAATAGCCAATAAAGGCTTTTCTATTGATTATTGAGAAGGGTATGAATAATTCTGGACATGATACTTTTTGCTAAAATATAAATAAAACCTGAGAAATATTTTTTTCCACAATGATGCCTCTTGTACATCGTCTTATTATCTTTGGGGAGACACCTGTGTCATTTCTGCTCAAAAAAGAACTTGCTTGTTGAACAAAAGTAACTTTAAGTCAAAATTTGGCAGGGGTATGAATAATTATGGGCTTAACTGTATGTAGAAAACGACGGAGAACACGGCAGGTCCTTACAAAGACACAAAATGTTTAGTAACTTCAGATCCCTGCAACAAGCCCAGGTCCAGTTTACTTTGGTGATTTGGACTATTCCATTTCACAGCTGTTGTTAATTTTTTTTCTTTATCTATTTGTTGTTTCAGGTTGTAGTATTACACAACATTTTCAGGTCTAATAGAAATAAAATAAGTGTTTCATAATTCATTCAATTTATTGTCTTTATTTATAACTGGCATTTTTGTTTCATTCTATTCTAGGATCTTACAGGAAAGAGGCAAAATTGTATTCCATTGTGCTTAATTAGCTGCTTTGGTGAAAAACAAATCAACAATGCAAAAAGAACCATACCAAAACAACATAATGGAAAACAGTTATTCATCACTTGATTGATTCAATACAACACTTGGGCACATATATGCGGGACTTTTCATGGCTGTTTTGATATCGCTCTCTCTCTCTTAACCGATCAAATCTCGCTGTGTTAGTAGCTTTAAACTTGTCTTGATGCATTCTCAATCATTCAGAAAAGTAAATCTCCAAAAGTTGAATCTGTTCATCTGGACGCAAAACGCTACATCCAGATGAACAGATTCAACTTTTGGAGAGCTTTAAACTTAGTATGACCCAGGTTGATAGAGGTGCCCAGTCTGGATCGCATTCCAGCATTTTGTAGGCTGGTTTTCCTACAAAACACAACAAACATTAGCCTGCATAGCCACAGTGAACAGAGCAGCATAGCGCAACGAATTAAATTCAAATCAATATAAGACTTATTTGTAACCTACATCAACAATTATGTTATGATAAATTACGTAATAACTAAACAGAAGACTTACCTTTGTGGAAATGCTTGGAGCAGACTAACATGTGAGCTGGAATGTTCTAAAACATTAGATTTGGTCTGCAATCCAGGCCATCCGTCGGCTCTTTATTACTTCAGAAGCATGGCTTGAACAATTTCTCTTCCACGACATAATCCGATAAAAGCCGATCTCTTTACCCATCGGGTTCCTGTGGCTGTCATGCGACCGGCTATTGCAGTTAATAATACAACAGCTTCTTGCCATTATTTGTGTTTCTTTTTATAGTTGTGTGACTGCTTTCATGTGAAAGCCTGCGTTAGTACCGCTTGCCACTCGTACCCACAATCCTTTGCGGTTTTACATCACATTTTCAATCTCTATACTGAAGCTACATTCACAACCAAAAACCACAGAAGTTAAAAGAACATACAAAGATCATATTTTATCATCACACATTGAAACAACAATATCATGAGTTCCATTAACAATTATTTATGAAATGAAAGATTTTCTCCACTGATCAATATTTCTTCAATAATGTCATTTTAATTACAACTCTCATTGTATCAAATCATTGCAATGTGATACTATGACCAGAAGGTGGTGCTAACACACCAACAATGTGTTTGTTGACATGTTTGATTCCACTGATGGAGGGAGTTTCACTTTGTTCCATGACTGCATTTCACTCACTGCCTCTGTTTGTATCTCTGTCACTGCAGGACCAACATGGAGCGAGAAGTCAGCGCTCTCAGGAGGCCGACAAACGTCACAGAAGAAAGGGACAGAAAATATACAGCTGTGATGAGTGTGGGAAGGATTTTACCCGGACTGACAGCCTAAAAACACACCAACTCATCCACAGTGGAGTTAAAGCATACAGCTGTGAGTTTTGTGGAAAGTCTTTTTCCCTGGCTGGAAGCTTAAAAACACACCAAGTCATCCACAGTGGAGTTAAACCTTACAGCTGTGACTTGTGTGGAAAGTCTTTTACCCAGGCTGGAAGCTTAAAAACACACCAAGTCATCCACAGTGGAGTTAAACCTTACAGCTGTGACTTGTGTGGAAAGTCTTTTACCCAGCCTGGAAGCTTAAAAACACACAAACTCATCCACAGTGGAGTTAAACCTTACAGCTGTGACTTGTGTGGAAAGTCTTTTACCCAGACCGGAGACTTCAAAACACACAAACTCATCCACAGTGGATTTAAACCTTACAGCTGTGACTTGTGTGGAAAGTCTTTTGCTCGAAATAGCAACTTACAGAGGCATCTAGTTACCCACTCTGGAATAAAGGCATACAGCTGTGACTTTTGTGGAAAAAGTTTCAGCGACAAACACTACCGAAATAGTCACCTACGGATTCACACTGGAAATGATGTTTATTGCTGTGATCAGTGTGGGAAACTGTTTACAACAGATGCACAGATAAAACAACACATGTTTATCCACACTGAGGAGAGACCTTATAAATGTGACCTGTGTGAGAAGATGTTTAAAGCTCCACATCACCTGAAAAACCACCAACAGATCCACACCAGAAAGTAACTCTACAAGTGGAGTTACTGTGAGGTATGTATTTATCTTTTTATCTTGTATTTTTAACCTGATTGTTTGGAACAAGTCTGATCAGTAAATTTATGGAGTTATACTGAATGAACTGTTTGGAAAAATGAAGAATCATTTTCGCCCAGTAAGCTGAGTGTTGTAATGTAAACAGTAAAATGTAATTGGACATTGGCAGAGATCACTTACGCTGTCTTTGTTTAGAAGCAGAGCAACACAGATGGATCCAGTTCTCAACCCTGTCGTCATTGTGGTGGTGGGAAAGAGTTTCTCTGTGACCTTTGTGGAAAACCTTCCAATCATCAACGGGACCTAAAACCACATCAACGTAGACACACTGGAAACAATATGAACTACTGCAAAGAATGTGGGAGAGGCTTCCACACACCAAATACATTAAAAATACATGAACTCCTCCACAGTGGGGTGAAAAAGCACATCCGTGACCAGTTTGCTATCATATCAGATATGTACAGGTCCTGAGCGGGACTCCCTTAGACCGAAACGCTGTCGGAGCTCACCGATTCTGATGCATTGGGTCCACTCTTGTGTTTACGTCTTTTTGCGCTAGATTCTGAGCTGCAGGTTTTGTCTCTCTCCAACCAAAATTCACCGAGCCATCAGCAAAAGAAGCAGCAAACTACGCTTCACATTTGATAAATGTCGTCATTAATTGCCTCTGCCTTTTGCTGTTTTGAGATATTTTATCATGTTCCACCACGATAAAAATCACACTTCATGCACAGCTCTCTCTCTCTCTCCCTCTCTCTGTACTTCAAGAACAGTTTCCCATCTCAAATCTCTTTTTTCTGCATTATTCATTTGTTTATTACCCACCAGTGTACCGTTGTTTATAGCGCTGTTGGCTGCTGTCTTTTTTCTTTTCTTTTTTTTCCACTTAAATGACCTCAGACAAGAAAACCTAATTTCTGCTGTTGAATACTGAAGAAATTGAAACTTTTTACAATTATGCAAAATTACAGAATATTGCAGAATATTTTTAAGGTTATCTGCTATAAAAAGCCAGGCCAGAAAAATCTCCTTCATGTTTTTCTGTGTTTTACTTTCAGTTACTTTGACACAAAGGCATCTGCTGTGATGTTCACAATTCTGATGAAGTCTCACATGTATCAGTACTGATAAATGATAAGAATTATAATATTTCTGACTGAGGCAAAATTGAACCAAATCAGGACTTTCAGAACCAGAATTGAATGGATTATAGAAATCAGTGATGATGCTCAGCCCTAGTGAGTAGCCTAGGCCAGACAGAAGTGGATGTAGCTGTGGGTAATAAGAAAAGAACTATTGATAACTTTTCTGTTAATTTAAGGCCTGATCTGTCTGAAATTCATAGCCAGTGCTCTGACACGGGCCATCAATCTCTGAACACTGAAAAAGCACAGTGTATCTAGAAAACACATTATATGCTGCAATAAATGCACTGCCCAAGTGTCCCCTCTCCCCACTGCCTTTCAACAGCAAACAGATAGTCAGAGGAGGCCAAGATGATGATTAAGTTTAACATTTTCTACAATATTGCACTAGCATTTTAATTAGAAGATTGTTAGTTAATCACTTAGAAATGAATATTGCCTGTATGGACTGCAACCCCCCCCCCCTCAAAAAGTGCACATGTAAAACTGCTGGTGTTAAGTTAAGCGATGCGACTGAAAAATTTGAGTGCGCCTAACTTGTGTGCCTGTGCACCCACATGGCAAAAAGTTAGTCTAGAGCCCTGCCTCAGGAGGAAACAAGGATTTGTTCTGCAATGTTTGGTCTCCTATGCTTATCTGTTTGCCAGATAATTTGTCCCAGCTGTTGAGAGGGGCTGGTTGTCTTTAAGGTGCTTCCAGGTAATTAAGTAGTGGTGTGTGGATCAATACTGAAATATCAATCTTTCCAATATCAGTGATTTATGTCCATTGTCATATAAAAATATCAATATTTTAGTAATTTGGGGTAAATTTGTAGTTTTTCATTAACAGGAACACAGTGAAAAGAAGATATAGGGTGGGCCATTTATATGGATACACCGTAATAAAATGGGAATGGTTGGTGATATTAAAGTCCTGTTTGTGCCACATTAGTATATGTGAGGGGGCAAACTCCTAAAGATGGGCGGTGACCATGGTGGTCATTTAGAAGTCAGACATCTTGGATACAACTTTTGTTTTTTCAATAGGAAGAGGGCCATGTGACACATCAAACTTATCGGTAATGTCACAAGACAAACAATGGTGTGCTTGGTTTCAACGTACCTTTATTCTTTCATGAGTTATTAACAAGTTACTGAACACATAAAATGTGTCCAATGTGCTGCCCATTGTGTTGGATTGTCAATGCAACCCTCTTCTCCCACTCTTCACACACTGATAGCAACACCGTAGATGAAATGCCAGCACAGGCATCTTGCGTCCACATTTTGGCAAATCCAACACTGAACCAGTTTCACGAAACTTAGCAAGCAGTTTGCCAACTGTAGCATAAGCATATAGTTAGGGCTGGACCAGGTGACCCTGAATCCTCCCTTAGTTATGCTGCAATAGACGTAGGCTGCCGGGGATTCCCATGATGCATTGAGTTTTTCCCTTCCAGTCACCTTTCTCACTCACTATGTGCTAACAGACCTCTCTGCATCGAATCATATCTGTTATTAATCTCTGTCTCTCTTCCACAGCATGTCTTTCATCCTGTTTTCCTTCTTTCACCCCAACCGGTCGCAGCAGATGGCCGCCCCTCCCTGAGCCTGGTTCTGCCGGAGGTTTCTTCCTGTTAAAAGGGAGTTTTTCCTTCCCACTGTCGCCAAAGTGCTTGCTCATAGGGGGTCATATGATTGTTGGGTTTTTCTCTGTATTTATTATTGTGCTATCTACTGTACAATATAAAGCGCCTTGAGGCGACTTTTGTTGTGATTTGGCGCTATATAAATAAAATTGAATTGAATTGAATTGAATAGCATGGGAGATGGGTGGTCTCATAGGATGTCTTGCATTGAAATCTGTTGCAATGACCCGGTTACTGCGTTCACCAGATATCAACACAATTTCGATCCTCTCCTCATGTGTTAACCTCTTTGACATGTCAATGGCTGTGAACAAAGAGAAACATGTATGAACATAATGCTAACAATTAAACATATTTCAAATGCACAGTATGTAAAGACGAAAAAACAATATTTACAGTTGTTCACACAGGATCAACCCGAGTGACCTTTTCCTGGACGGTAACAACTTTAATAGATTACAGGAAGTCTCTGGCAATGTTGCTGAATCTGCCGGAGCAAGATCAGACATGGAGGAATGACGATAGGACGCAGCCTTGTCGTACACCAGTATCGATGTTAAAATATTCCGTGATGCCATTGTCTGTTTGGACGCAACAACTAGAGAACAAAGTTCACACATAGCCTTTGCTGGAATTCGAGGCTCTGCTCAAAAATTGATCTCAGCGTGAATATTTGTTCAATGCAGGACCTTCCACTTCTGAAACCCACCTGCTCCTCGCGTAGCCGTTCGTTCACCGTTCTCAATAATCGCCGAAGTAATACCTTTCCGAACACCTTCCCTGGGATGGAGAGGAGGGAGATGCCACGCCAATTATTGCCGTTCGACAGATCACCCTTCTTTGGGAGTTTCACAATGGTACCTCTCGTCCAGTCAAAGGGTACTTTGCCTCTTTCCCAACGTTTGTTGGGGTCGGCGTACTTCAGGAGTTCCGCGGTGATTTCGTCATCACCGGCTGCCTTTCCACTCCTGAGAGACTTAATCGCCGCCTTTGTGTCGTCCATAGTGAAGGGGCCAGTGCCCACAACGAGTTCATCATTTTCGGCTAAATCCAACAAGGGCGTGTCTGGGGCGGGTTGGAAGTTTGATAAAGTGCTTTGTAAAAAAAAAAACAACAACAACAAAAGATTAGATTTTATAAGTTTCAAAGATATTTAGTTTATATATTTTATATGATACAGTACATGTCAGAATCAGAATACTTTGTTGATCCCTAGGGGAAATTCTTTTTCATTACAGTGCTCCATTATAAACAACCATTAACAAAGAGAGACAATACACTAACAAACAAAACACGCATTAAGAGGCCCTAATGCCCGTGTCTCAATCTCGCGTCTCATAATGAAGTGAAGAAATATTTTTTTTAAATGATTTAATATGAAGGCAATAGGCAGAGTGTTACAGGCGTAGCACTAAAGAATGTGAGTGTATGTAATAATGTAAGAAGTTCTGTTGGAGCAGCCTTTCAACGCTTCTCTTTGTCTATTGCAAGCAAAGTTGACCCACACAACAAAGTAAAGCTATTTTTCGACTACGAGGCCGACACAAACCCGATATATTAGCCAGAGAGGTCCCTTTACTACGGTTCGGAACCGCCGACCTTCAGTGATAGTAATAAATCACACAACAATAGTACATTCATGTGCTTGTAAAAAGCTTGATGATAAAACAAGTAATCCAAAGTATTCAGAATACGTTACTCTCATTGAGTAACGTAACGGAATATATTACAAAATACATTTTGGGGCATGTATTTTGTCATCTGTAGTGGAATACATTTTAAAAGTAACCTTCCCAACACTGAAATATCTGGTTTAAATTGTGAATATACTGCTGTGTATTGAAATTCCTCTTGTTTTGCATAGAAATATACTGAACAACATACACAGCATAATATATAAAATAACATTTACCTGAGTTTTCTTTGAAAGAACCCTCTAATGTTCATTCTTGTATATCAGTACATAACTGAAACCGATTTAGAGTGTTTTATTTAGCTGTGGAGGGTAACAATTAAAAATGTGGAATAAACACACATGTAAGCTAGGACTGAAAAAACAGCATTGTTGTTCGGCTTTTCATTTCGCCATTTGTTGATTCACTCGAAGAGCAAGTAACGTAATATGGATCAAGTGATCAGTTTGACATCAATCTTTTGTGATAAACCGTCATATTTACATTATTTGTACAGTACGAATGATTTGCTTTGGTACCTGGTCAAACCTCTGTCTGCCTGGCTGCACTTCTCCAACAGCAAACTAGCACCCAGCAGCTCCCCCCGCCCCCTCGCTGAGTCGCTTAGTGCCTGAGCTCGGATCATTCCAAAATTAGGGAAATATTGCTTTGAATATTGTGTGTAGTTTTTGTTTTATACAGTTGTCAGTCAGGCATCTAACTATGAAACAAATTACACTCCACTTTTTTCAGAGCACTTCTGAAAAAACAACCCGGGCTTAAGCCCAGTAAGCCACCCCCCGCTCTGCCACTGGTTTGCAGATGCAGATGTGTTTATCCCCCTGCCCGTCTGCACAACCCATGGAGCACCACTTTGAAATTACCGATAATCATCCCACAGATGTAATATTATCTACAGCTACTCTTAGTACCATTGATGTTAAGTTAGACTCTTTATCTCCAATTGATCTTTCTGAGTTAACTTCAATAATTACTTCCTCCAAACCATCAACGTGTCTTTTAGACCCCATTCCTACAAAACTGCTCAAAGAAGTCCTGCCATTAATTAATTCTTCAATCTTAACCTCCTAGGATCTGGCGTCCACATATGTGGACATCACATTTTGGGTTATTTAGACTAAAATACTGAATTTTGCTTTACAAGGGCCTGATACCCACTTACGGGGACATTATACTGCTACTGTTCTATCAAAATTTTAAATGAATATCCTCATATGTGGCTCTTATTTTTCTTAAAAACAAAAATAAGGTACAAAAAAAAAAAAAAAATCTGGTAATTCTTTGGGGCCTGATGAATGTAAAAACAATGTGACCAAATATCAAAGAGAAATTAAAATTGCATGCTGTGGAAGAGTTCGGGTCTTAGGAGGTTAAATATGATCAGCCTATCCTATCTCTAATAATCGGCTATGTACCACAGGCCTTCAAGGTGGCTGTCGTTAAACTTTTACTCAAAAAGCCATCTCTAGACCCAGCTGTCTTAGCTAATTATAGGCCAATCTCCAACCTTCCTTTCATATCAAAAATCTTTGAAAGAGTAGTTGTCAAACAGCTAACAGATCATCTGCAGAGGAATGGCTTATTTGAAGAGTTTCAGTCAGGTTTCAGAGCTCATCACAGCACAGAAAGAGCTTTAGTGAAGGTTACAAATGATCTTCTTATGGCCTCTGACAATGGACTCATCTCTGTGCTTGTTCTGCTAGACCTTAGTGCAGCGTTCGATACTGTTGGCCATAATATCCTATTAGAGCGATTAGAACATGCTGTAGGTATTACAGGTACTGTACTGCAGTGGTTTGTATCATATCTATCTAATAGACTCCAATCTGTACATGTAAATGGAGAGTCCTCTTCACACACTAAGGTCAGTGCTAGGACCAATTCTGTTTACATTATACATGCTTCCCTTAGGCAGTATCATTAGAAGACATAGCATAAATTTTCACTGCTATGCAGATGACACGCAGCTCTATCTATCCATGAAGCCAGGTAACACACACCAATTAGTTAAACTGCAGAAATGTCTTAAAGACATAAAGACCTGGATGGCCGCTAACTTTCTGCTTCTTAATTCAGATAAAACTGAGGTTATTGTACTCGGCCCTGAAAATCTTAGAAATATGATATCTAACCATATTCTTACTCTGGATGGCATTACCTTGGCCTCCAGTAATGCTGTGAGGAACCTTGGAGTCATTTTTGACCAGGACATGTCCTTCAATGAACATATTAAACAAATATGTAAGACTGCTTTCTTCCATTTGTGCAACATCTCTAAAGTTAGAAAAATCCTGTCACTTAGTGACACTGAAAAACTAGTTCATGCATTTATTACTTCCAGGCTGGACTACTGTAATTCATTATTATCAGGATGTCCTAAAAACTCACTGAAAAGCCTTAAGCTGATCCAAAATGCTGCAGCAAGAGTACTGACAGGGACTAGAAAGAGAGAGCATATTTCTCCTGTTTTGGCTTCCCTTCATTGGCATCCTGTTAAATCCAGAATTGAATTCAAAATCCTGCTCCTCACATACAAGGTCTTAAATAATCAGGTCCCGTCTTATCTTAATGACCTTGTAGTACCATATCCAGTAGTGGTTTTTGATACGGGCGACACGGGCAGTTGCCCGGGGTGGCATCGTGGTGGGGGGCGGCATCACGGGCATCGGCAAAAAAACAAAAACAAAAACAAAATTGCTCGTGCTCATGCTGCTCCAACATCAGCCAGCGCATATTGGGAATGGCATAGGCACCGATCGGTTTTCTATCGATCATTTGCTGGGAGTAAGGGCGCCCTCCGTTTGCGAGGTGCGCCTGCTGCTTGCGGCACAGCGAGGAGAGGGCAGCGGGGGATTCTCTGGCTGGCTGGAGCGGCATCTAATAACCAACTCGCAAAATAAAACAAAATAAAAACAAACCAACAAACACGAAAACACCAGACATTATGATACAGACTTATAATTTGCACCGATGTTTTTTCGAAATTCTATACGCGAAAAGTGAGCGCGAGAGCCCTCGGTGCGCCTGCGCGCTGCTGAAGTCAAAGTAAACTTTATTGTCATCTCCGCTACATACAGTCCAGTATATAGAGAGACGAGACGACGAGGCTCCAGTTACAGCAGTGCAAGTAAACAAACAATATATATAAGAAGAGTAAGAAAATAAATATACACTTTAGGACTCGGGGTAAAGGGATCAATAACAATTTATAATTTACAGTTTGATGATTTAAAGTCTCACACACAACTCGTTGAAAGGCAAGGGGGGCCGGCTGCTTCCAAATAGAGCACATTTCATTCATAATGTTGTAAATCCAAGCCCATTATGTAATCATGATTTGAATCCTGGGTTGTGTGAAATCTCAGAAATGCACCCTACACAAAGTGAATCTGTGAACTAAGGTGTAGGTCTGTTAGGTTATGTTGTGGTGATCCTCGAGTTGGGGGATGGGTGTTCATGCTGGAGTGCAAAATTAAAACCAATGGAAGATGGACAAGAAAAGTTCAAAGCCATCAGGTGCTCAGTTTAGAAAAAATAGAAAAGAAGAGGAGGAGAAACGAGCAAAAGATACAGGTAAGCAGATGTGTCATTGGATAATAGCAGGTCATCCTGAAACAATCAGAATCAGAATACTTTATTAATCCCTAAGGAAATAATGTGGGTTACAGTTGCTCCAAAAAGAAATGGTAAAAATAGTAACAGTAACAGACTAAACTCCAAACAATACATTATGTTACAGATTTTAATATTAGTTAGTCATTCTCAGTTGTTGATTTGTCCTGTTCTCATTGTATGACGAATTATGACGGCTGTTTGGTAACCGTTTGCATACAATGCATACTCTCTCGCTCTCTTCATGTGTGTGTGTGTGTTTCTCTGGTGAAATTCAGTATGGTTTCAACAACAGTTTTATGTTAATGTACAATCCTTAATATGTTTTATGTGTGTGTGCGTGTGTGCCAGAGGGGCGCCAGAGGGAGTGTTCGCCCGGGGCACCAAACAGGCTAGGACCGCCACTGACCATATCACCCTATTAGAGCACTTCGCTCTCGCACTGCAGGCCTACTTGCTGTTCCTAGAGTATTTAAAAGTAGAATGGGAGGGAGAGCCTTCAGTTTTCAGGCCCCTCTTCTGTGGAACCAGCTTCCAGTTTGGATTCGGGAGACAGACACTATCTCTACTTTCAAGATTAGGCTTAAAACTTTCCTATTTGCTGAAGCATATAGTTAGAGCTGGATCAGGTGACTCTGAATCCTCCCTTAGTTATGCTGCAATAGACGTAGGCTGCCGGGGATTCCCATGATGCATTGAGTTTTTCCTTTCCAGTCACCTTTCTCACTCACTATGTGTTAATAGACCTCTCTGCATCGAATCATATCTGTAATTAACCTCTGTCTCTCTTCCATAGCATGTCTTTCATCCTGTTTTCCTTCTCTCACCCCAACCGGTCGCAGCAGATGGCCGCCCCTCCCTGAGCCTGGTTCTGCCGGAGGTTTCTTCCTGTTAAAAGGGAGTTCTTCCTTCCCACTGTCGCCAAAGTGCTTGCTCATAGGGGGTCATATGATTGTTGGGTTCTTCTCTGTACCTATGAAGCGCCTTGAGGCGACTTTTGTTGTGATTTGGCGCTATATAAATAAAATTGAATTGAATTGAATTTAACTTTATTGTTACAGTTTGATTCTGATGATTGCTTGTGAACACTCCTTTAGTTTGAACCCAGTGACAGTATGAAGTTATGTTTGTTTTTCAAAAAGTAGAATTGGACTGAAAGATTTATTGCTTTATTTTCTATTCAGGTTTTAACTCGTTTTTAAAACGTAACTTAGTATCTATGGTAAGTAACTAAATACTTTTGAAAATAAGTAATCAGTAAAGTAACAGGATTACTTTTTTGGTGAAGTAATCTGCAATAATCAGTAATCAGAGGCTAAACCCTCTGCAGATCCGAAGCATTACAAGCATATCCCTATGTTATAATTCCGCTTGCTCCTCCCCTACTAAACCGTCACTTGATCTATTTTAATACTACATGTCTGCCCTATAGCTGCAAAAACATCTTCAGTCTCCCACGTCTTACATAGTTTTGATCAAAACAACTCTGAAGTGCACTCTGCCTAGTTTTACTTCCTCTTGGTAAATAATAAATATATATATTCTTAGTGCTTATTTTCTGTTTATATTGTTTTATATAGGCCAGTGTAGTAAAAACGCCACTTTGAATTATAATGTGTACTAAGGTCATAAAGTACTGTGTAAGACAGGTAACTGCAGAAGGAGATGCTTTGTGCAGACCTGCAAAAGAGCAGGTTAAAGACAGAAAGCGGAACTAGACAGTTGTTTTGATCGAAACTGTGTGTGTGAGATGTATAACAGAATTATATCATCTGGCTTAGTGCTTCAAATCTGCAGAGGGTTTAGCCTGTGCACATCCCTTTCCGGAAAGTAATGCTTGAATAAAATAATTATAAAGTGTTGACCACACTGAGTTGTGTTTTCTCTGTCAAGTAAAGGAATAAAAGAATCGGGATTAATACTGTCTACAGCCTGCACCGTGCAGCTCTGCACAAAACATCTCATTTGCTCAGCGATCTATGACCTCTCACCCACTTTATGACTCTTCTAGTATACTGGCCAAACTAAGACTATCTATCTATATATCCATCGCTCTCTCTCTCTGTGTATATGTATATACGTATATACACGTATATACGTATATACTTGTATGTGTACAGACGTGGTGGACCTAAATCTTCACCACCACGTCTGTACACATACAAGCGGAAGGGGAGCGCTCAGAGCACAGAAGCTAAGCTGGCTTTGAACACACCATTTATTTTCATGAGAAAACACGGCCAGAATCAAAAATACAAACTAAAATCCCCGCTATACAATAAAAATAGTGTTCGTAACCCGCTAAAAACCCTGCCGGCAGAAATAACTATACACTAAAAAAAAAAAAGCTAAATGAATGTTTCTCATATACTAAACCCCCCCGAGTCCTATATTCCCACAGTCCAGCCACACGCGGGCAAATGTTCCTTAGCTGAAAGAGACAGGAGAGGAACTCCTCCTCCGGGATGGGAATCTCGCCAGCAGAGGACCAGGGAGGAGGCTCCTATCTCCACCTGATGGCGCGCGACCATGCAGTCCAGCCACTCTCCACACCTGCACACGGCCTCCCTCGTAGCACCGCCCTGAAACAACAGACACGGGCCAGCAACATTGTTGGCGCAGCCGCTGTTACCCTCCCCCGGCAAAGCTACGCCTAGCGCCCAACAGTGGGAAAGCGATACTCACAGATGCAGGCATAGACGTACCCCTGCCCTGCTGTGGATTTCACGTGCCGCTTCACACTGTTGCTATTCTGTCCATCGGGACTGGATCGCCGGGTTATGCTGGCCAATCGCTGAATGTCTCGTGGCGCCCCACAGTCAGGCCGCAGGTCCTTCTTTACATATGCTGGCTTATACACGTTTTGTTTCCTGCTCCTCACTTTTCGTGTGTCTCTCCTCTTGTCTCCGCGCTCACTATCCCCCTTAAGTCAGTTTGGCGGCTCATAGGCCACCTCGGGGAATGCCCCCACCTCACAGGTGCCTACAATTGTCTGCTTAATCCACAGTGGAATAAAAAGAATATTGTGCAACAACACTAAACACACAATATAAATATAGGGATAAAACCATGCAATAGGAATATCAATAAACAAACATGCCATATCACTATCACAATAAAACCATGCAAATAAAATCGACACTATGTACCAACACACAGTCTGATCCAAAACAAAATATAAAAAAACAATTTTCCACTGTGTGACATATATAAATGTGTGTTTAATATGTAAAGTTTAATATGTATACATATATAGTTCCTCTTTTCTGTGTCTGATTTATTAATATGCCTATGCACTAAATTTTCCTGTGCAGCTTGCAATAACTTCCCCTTTCTGAGGTCTGTTGCCAGGGCACCCTGTCACCCTTCGTCTGAACTTAGTTTCACTCTGTCTGCTCCTAATATACTACAAAAACATGAAGTTCCCGTCTGCCTGTGACCTGATCAAGTCTAGGCCTCTCATAAAACAATATAATCCGCAAATAAGCATTAAAAATATATATATTAAATACATGACAGTTCACCCCCTTTTTGCGTTTCCCCAAGAAACACAACATAATTTCCTGATTTATCCCATTAAGTTTTACTTTCATGTGACAATAATAGCTAAAATATAACAAAGATTAAGCTCGTAGACAGCACCTCACGTTTGCCCCGGGCTGTGAACCATCCTCCCTTAAGTATTACCCCCCTTTTAAGTAAACTCCCAGTTTAAACCCACTTCTGACTTCCCTCCCTGCTCACGGTAGAATCCAAACAGATATAATTAGCTTTTTCTGGTAAAAAAAAAAAATTCCTACATTACTTCTGTCACTCCTTGGGAACGGCCTCTATAAAGTTAACGTGTTTCCTCTTTAACAATTTTTTGGGCAATTTACATACTATAGAAATCTTGCAAACTATTACTAAAGTCCCTATCGTTACTCTTTATTATTTTTATGGTCACATTTAACCTTAACAAGCTTTTAATCTCCTAAACAACAAATTTTCTGGTTCTCTGTGCTTCTTTTTTGGGTCCCCCTTTCTCTGGTTGGTTCCATTCGGTCTGGGGCTTCCTCAATTTTCGCCAACCCCTGTGGTCACTGTTGTCCTAAAATCTTCTCCTGTAAAGGATAGAAAACAAAATGGCTCTCTCTGCTACACCTCAGTAATCTACTGTGTTCATCTATTGTCCCCTAATTATTCAAAGTCCGTTCAAAATATCATGTTCTGGGCTCTATCCTTTATATTAACTTTACTTAATCTTTACTTAATCTTAACGTTCTTTATGTGTGTGAGCAACACTTTTATTTTAGTAGACACACCCAGGGTAAGATATACACCATCACCATATCAGCATAAATCTCTGCTAGAAAGCACACTCCAAAATTTTGTCTATCAGGATTTACGCCCCTTCTTACTTCAAACAGCTACATAACATGCAAAAGTTACAGTTAATGACAGTTAGACAAGTTTCCGTTATCTGCAACATTTTTGTTTCAACCGTCTCACCCCCCACACGTTTCCTGTTGACTTATTCATGGCATGCTTATCTTTAACACCTTCCGCATCACTAGTTGCTAAGCAAAGACAAATCAAAATGTGTTCCACCTTTACCCTAGAAAATAAATCTATGTGATGTATGTGTATGTAAGCATGTTATGCATTCCTTCACTACACTCCACGCATCCCTGCAATATATCAGTTCAGACAATCACGCTGAACGAAGCTTATGACCTTCTTAGGGCTGAGTGCTTAACAACTCGTTATGAGCACAATTGCAATGTGTGTATGCAAAATGATTATAAAAGCTTATTCTACTAAAATACAGCCAACCCAAGTTAGAGATTTTCACTTATGCACAAGTTTTACCGTACCTAAATGATCAAACACCCAACAAGTCATAAAATGATCATAAAACCCCTTTTTGACACCTCTTGTGTGTCACAAACGGAAGATGCTTCACCAGAGCTTAGGAAAGTTATGTTAAATCTTTTAAACTCATGGCTCCATTCAGAGCTGCCTAGAAACAAAACCTATTGTTAACATCATTTTTAAAACTCAATTTTCCCACTTGTAATGCAAACTGGGTTATAACAAAACTTAAGACGGAACAGTTGTCAGTCATGTTCTTCATACAAAATTTCCTTATTTTGATTTCATTTTGCTTTTGCTGGCATTGTCCCCGCAATATAACGTAGTACCATAATCTAAACCCAGTCAATAAAACAGAATTTTCTTAAAGCAAACATCAGCAACCCAAAATCAGCAGCCAAAAGATTAAGTCTGCAGCTCCACACTCATGTGAAACTACACCCTTCCCCTATTGTCCTCTCCTCCATGGACATGTCCATGTTTAATAAAACTTCCTCTATTAAAATAAGAAAACAACCCAAACCTAACTGTCATAATCAACCCATCACTCAAACAACAACCCCAAAGATCTTAAACACAGAAAAATTTTGCTTATTAATCTATCGATATGTTATTGGGATTAGAACTTCAGGGCCACAAAAGTTTTGCCTTGGTTTAATTAATACTTACATAGTCTGAAATCAGACTTAAAATCACTCCCTCTGTTCATTTTCCCCACATCATATCTCAGTGGTTGGCCTCAGATTCCACAGCGTCCTGAGAGTCCGAGGTCAACTGACATAATTTGACCTGCTACATACACAGAAAATTTAGTTAAAAGCCTCACCGTTTGCACACAGTAATGTTCCCTGTAGGGTTAGATAAATAATTTTACTGTTATTGTCCATATTACTATTGCATTAATAATTAATATTGATATTGCATTTAGATGTTTAAACATATTGGCACCCAATTAAGCTTTATTACAGGTGCAGTTATAACCACTTTAAACTGTTGAGTTGGATCTATAATCTTAAATGTTTATATGCAGACTGCATGGTGAAAGAAAAGGCCTAACGCTGAGTAACTCTGTGCCAAAATAAGACAGGAAGTTACATGTTTTTGAAGTTACATGCTTTGCAGGAAGTGAAACCAAAACCAGAGTCTGAGTGAAAGTTAGTCTGAGGAGCTAGTCGGCGAGGTGAAATGGGGTGCGATTGTGGTTAGCACATAGACACACACGTAACCACACACACACACACACTTAGTTAGAGAGGTTCACTTGTAGGTGAAAGTTTAAGCATGTTTTGCTAGGGTTGCAGTTTTATGTTGGTGTACATGACTGTTTGATGAAGAAGCAGGTGCACGATGCGAGAGCTGAGCGGGCTTGCGGGAAACCACTGGGGAGAAGATGGAAGCCAGTGTTCTTTTTAATTGTGTCACAAGTTGTCAAACAGAACATTTGTGGTTTTGAGTTGACGGATCTATGTAATTTACGCAAGAGGGGGCGTTCTAATACCCCGATGTATAAAACTGTGTTCTGAAGTTTTGGAGATAGAGATCGATGCTGTCTGCGCACAGAATTCATCTCTCCACATGTGTTATTAAATCATTCGTTGACTCCAACTGACTGGGTCAGTGTGTTATTCTGATCTCCACCATCTCTCTCATCCTCAAAATGAACCTTAACATTTGGGGGCCTCGTCCGGTGTTGGAGGAGGAGAGAATGTGTTTGGAGGTGTAGACGGAGTCGGACGGGCAGGCATTGGTCAGTGGTCGAAAGTGAGTGACAAGCCGGCATACATCTAGAGGTAAGGCACTACCTGTTGAATTATTTCCGAACTGTGCCAGATTGGATATTACAAAATTAAAAGTCTACTCACTGAAATTACTGGTAGATGTCTGTTTTGATTTTGGTGAGAAGTTAAAACTGAAGTAATGACAATGATAATGAAAGTGATAAAGTACAGTACTGAAGAGTTAAAGCAGTTGGACTGCTAATTTAGTGTGGTAGGGAATTTGGTCATTTTGTGGGTTAGAGTCCCAATTGGTCAGACAGGTTGGACCTGCTTCAGTCATACCCTTTTCTGGGGGGTTAACTGTTGTTTCAAAGTATTATAAATTTTTTAAGAACGGCAGCTGGGCTGCTAAGAAGCGCATAGCCCGGATTTTGCGATCCCTCCTCGATGTGGACGCGCATCGTTGACCTATTGGCGAATAGGGTTAGCTCGGTTTGGCTTGACCGTGGGGTATAGGGCATCCTGGAATAAGCTAGTGATTGGACCACTTTACCGTTTGGAACGGTATCTGCGCTTTTTTGGTCAGTAGAAACCGGGTTTCGGGCGTGTAACTTTAAGACTTAAAACTTCGGGAAAGCCTTGGCTGAGGAAGGCCAAAATAGGGCTTTTCGGCAGGGGTTGACTTGGTTGACGCTTTTAAATTGTGTTAGGGCACTAGAGATGAGGCCGCGGTCCGGGACCGATAAACGGTAAATTGGTCGCAAAAAACTCAGGGAGTTTTCCGCTGGGCGGTTATTATTAAATTTGTCGAAATTCGGTAGGTTTTAAGAGGCCTAAAATCTGTGCAGTTGTAATTAAAAGACGTCTGTGTAATATAAAATAAGAAATCTTTGTGTGAAGGGAGTCTCTGTGTCAGCAGTGCACTGCCTGTTGACTTCTATTTTTAGATGGTGTGTGTTCATGCAAATGAGGCAGCTGCTGCGGAGCGCATGAGAGGATTGTTGCTTTCGGTTTCGTGTCTTATCTAGCTTGATAACTATTGTTTGTAGATGTTCTCAAATGCCTGTGACTGAGATGCTGGTTTTGCTCATTAGAATTGTATAAATAGAGTTTGAATTCATTACTGTGGATGTGTAGTAATTGACTGAGTTTGATATATATATATTGAGTGCAGTGTACAGAACCTAAGACCAACATATTACGTTAAGTAGTAACCTCTCTTGAGCAATAAATGCTGGTGTGTTTTAGGTTTTTTTTTCAGTTATGTGTGTGCTGTGAGAAGCTGTGACGATGATGAGAGGTTTCAGTTGTTTTTCTTTGACTTGCTCTTTCTGATTATGAAAAGCATGTCTAAAATACTCGTATGAAAGCGTATTTTGAGTGATTTTAACCGTGTGAATGCTGTCAGTATTTGATTTGAGTGACTCTGCGTGATTTGTCTGAGTGAGTAGAAAAGTGGAAGTTTGAGAGAAAAGGCAGTGTGTGTGAGACGATTTATGATGTCTGAAAGAGGTTAGAATATTTAAAAGTGTGCATGAAATAAGGGTGTATTGTTTTTAGACGAAGATTTAGTAGAACTAAAGAGGGTTTATAGACTGTAAATATAGAAAACAAGAGTTTGATTAATCTGTAGAAACAGGAAAGAGACAGAAAATACTGTGCTGCTGTGTGTGAGAGGAAGTGGTGGTTGTGAGAGGAATTTTGCATGCCCATAAAAAGGAGCTGACTGTGTCAAGACAGCTGACAGAGACAAACAGACGAGTTAAACTCTAAGAAGATGAAGCAAATGAATGTCTTAAGAAGAAAGTAATAAAATTATATTAATTATATGTTTTAGAAAAGAGAAAGACCGAGAAAATAAATAGAAGAACTAACAATTACATTAATGAATTGAAAACGCACGTACACAAATTGTTACATGTGAAATTATTGTTGGAAAGTTTAATACACACATGAAATAAAGAAAGCAGTTTACACTCCTTTAATTTCCAGAACCAGTGTGTCCCCTAGACCTAATGACACTCTTGCCCATTTGGCCCCTGTATCAGGCGAGTATGGAAGGCTGGATAGCCCATGACGGGTAAGATCCCACCTGAAAATCCTGGGACAACCTAAGGCAGGCACAGTCACGACTACTTGACCTAAGTACGTGTGAGCTTGGACTCACTGGTGGAGACGGGACTTCAAGGGTAAAGCCGCTGGGCACAGGTGGAGCGGAAATGTCATTAACAATGACCAGTGATGAGCCAAAGAGAGAAAACACACCCTGTCTAAAAGGAGTCTGAAACACAGTAAAAGAAACATTTAAAAAACCACACATACAAACAGAAAATGCACTAACCTTACAGAGACAAGCTCAGGAAGATTCAAATCAAAATCAAATCAAATCACCTTTATTGTCACGTCACATGTGCAGGTACACTGGTACAGTACATGCGAGTGAAATTCTTGTGTGCGAGCTTCACAAGCAACAGAGTTGTGCAAAATACAATAACGTGCAACAAGCAAAATATAAAAATGGCTAATCTAAAAAGTAATAAATATATGTACAATATATAAAAGGTATATACATTACTGAATGTGTATACTAAATATGTTTTTCTACGTGTGTGTGTATATAGTGTGTATATACATGTTTTACAAATGAAATAGAGTAAACAATAAAATAAGATATATAAAATATACAGAGGTTGGTATGTGCAAAACAGTGGCATTAATGTACAGTATGGAGTGCATAATGTTGAAGTTCCAGTAGTGAGGGTGAGGTGTCTATGACATGTTCAGCAGTCTGATGGCCTGGTGGAAAAAGCTGTCTCTCAGTCTGCTGGTACGGGACCGGATGCTGCAGAACCTCCTTCCTGATGGAAGTAGTCTGAACAGTTTGTGGCTGGGGTGACTGGAGTCCTTGATGATCCTCCCCGCTTTCCTCAGGCACCGCTTCCTGTAGATGTCTTGGAGGGAGGGAAGCTCACCTCCAATTATCCATTCAGCACACCGCACTACTCTCTGGAGAGCTTTGCGGTTGTAAGCGGTGCTGTTGCCATACCAGGTGGTGATGCATCCAGTGAGGATGCTCTCAATGGCACAGCGATAGAAGGTCCTGAGGATGCGGGGGCATAGATTAATGCATAGGTAGTGATCAAACTTGGCTAAGAACACAAACACATGTAATTAAGTCAGCTTGCTAATTTTATGAGTGTTAAAATGGTGTGAATGTTGAAGAAAATCCACTTGGATAAAATAGAGTTGAGGAATAACTCAAAAGAAGCTGTATGACAAGGGAGTGAGTTATGGAAAAAACAACAGAGAAGTGATTAAAGTAGTTTAAAAGGGTGACTTAGGAGTGCTCTTGCACTGATTGATCAAAGCAAGTGATTAGTATAGAAAGTAAATGAAAATAATTGAATAATGTGATAAGGTTTAAACATGTATTTCTCTTGTCAAGTTAACTTGTTGAGATATGACTCAGTATGCAAATTAGCTGGAGTGAGTGGTGACGATGAAGCTTCCTGTGTGCGTGTGTGATTGAGGCTTTCAGTTGAGGAAACAGAGCAGTGACTGAGGAGGATTATTGGGCGACAAATATAATGGTAAAGTAACAGGATAATTGATTACGGTGGTCAGGACTGTGCAGAGGTGCAGATTTGGACAGGAAATTTATAATTTAGTGATGATACGTTGTTGTAATGGGCTTATATCTTAGGCTGAATCTAAGTATGGTAAAGTGCTAAAGGGGGACATTGTTGTGTGCAGAACGGTGCAGCTTTTGATGAGGTACAGGGTGCATTGAACGGGTGAAATTTAAGATTGTTTCAGATTTTTGAGGCTGTTGTTTTTATTTTAATAGAGGGAGTTTGATTAAACATGGGCATGTCTGAGAGGGGGCCATAGTTTTTGTAGTAGTGCACTCAGAGAAAACCTGTCAGGTGATTTTGTTTTGTACTTTGATGAGCTAATAATCAGCTCTCTTTTTTCTCATTTTTGTTCTAAGCAGGCCTGGAATAGAGTGAACAACAGGAAACGTGTGAAACCAGCGCTTTAAGACTGTTAAAATGCTGTAGATTGAGATGAGTGAAGTTTAAGACTGTATATGAACAAAAGTCAGAAGTTCAAAACATAATTAGGTTCATGCTTTTAGATAAAGAGAACAATTGAGGAACAGAGTAAGTTAGCGAGCCGTAGGAGGAAAAGGTGTTTTGTTTCCTTTGCAGGAGGCCTGATGGACCACAAGAGAGGGACCGAGGAAAGAACCTAATCTTACGCATGGAGTGTTCTTAGGGAGGAGCTGGCATTTTATTACTGGATCACCTAGATGTCATGAGGTGGTTGTCTGATTTGCTGAGCCAGAGGACGGCTAGAGAGGGTCAGAGAAATGACACAAGTGAAGTGTGGTGACCCTCTTTGAGGGTCACCAAGAGAGGGTGTGTAGGGTTAGATAAATAATTTTACTGTTATTGTCCATATTACTATTGCATTAATAATTAATATTGATATTGCATTTAGATGTTTAAACATATTGGCACCCAATTAAGCTTTATTACAGGTGCAGTTATAACCACTTTAAACTGTTGAGTTGGATCTATAATCTTAAATGTTTATATGCAGACTGCATGGTGAAAGAAAAGGCCTAACGCTGAGTAACTCTGTGCCAAAATAAGACAGGAAGTTACATGTTTTTGAAGTTACATGCTTTGCAGGAAGTGAAACCAAAACCAGAGTCTGAGTGAAAGTTAGTCTGAGGAGCTAGTGGGCGAGGTGAAATGGGGTGCGATTGTGGTTAGCGCATAGACACACACGTAACCACACACACACACTTAGTTAGAGAGGTTCACTTGTAGGTGAAAGTTTAAGCATGTTTTGCTAGGGTTGCAGTTTTATGTTGGTGTACATGACTGTTTGATGAAGAAGCAGGTGCACGATGCGAGAGCTGAGCGGGCTTGCGGGAAACCACTGGGGAGAAGATGGAAGCTAGTGTTCTTTTCAATTGTGTCACAAGTTGTCAAACAGAACATTTGTGGTTTTGAGTTGACGGATCCATGTAATTTACGCAAGAGGGGGCGTTCTAATACCCCGATGTATAAAACTGTGTTCTGAAGTTTTGGAGATAGAGATCGATGCTGTCTGCGCACAGAATTCATCTCTCCACATGTGTTATTAAATCATTCGTTGACTCCAACTGACTGGGTCAGTGTGTTATTCTGATCTCCACCATCTCTCTCGTCCACAAAATGAACCTTAACATCCCCTTTAAGCACTTTAACATACTTACATTTAGCACAAAATATAAACCTGTTATAACAATGTGTCATCACTAAATTATAAATTTCTTGTCCAAATCTGCACTTCTGAACAGAGCTGACCACCTTATTTAATTATCCTGTTATTTTTCTATTATGTCTTTCACCAAGTAATTCTCCTCAGTCTCTGCTATGTTTCCTCCATTGAAAGCCTCTGACACACAACCACACAGGAAGCTTCTTTGTCACAACTCATTTCAGCTAATTTGCATACTGAGTCATATCTCAAGAAATTACCGTGACAAGAAAAAGGCATATTTAAATCTCAACACATTATTAAATTATTTTATTTTCTTCCTAGGATAATCACTTGTTTTGCTCAATAGACACAAGAGCTTGTCATGATTCGGCTGTGTGCGGGCAGGATGAGGACCCAAACGCAAGCTCACGGAGGCAGGAATGAACTCAAAACGCAGCTTTATTGCTGGACCGGAAAACCACACAAACTAAACTGGAAACTAAACATATTGCACGGAGAAACACACGGCCATGAATGAGGGAGAACGCGACACAGGACTGAGGGAGACGCGGACCTAAATACACAGAGGGTTAACGAGGGAAGTGGGAGCACACGAGGAACACAGATGACACTGATAATCATAACAAGACAAGGCAGGAGTAAACGCAACACTGACGGGAGACTGTCAAAGTAAAACAGGAAGTACAGAGGTTCAGACAGGAGGAGAGAGAGCACGGGGAGAGCACAGACATAACGGGCTGGGGAAAACATGGAATAAAACACAAGGAGAGACGAGGGCTCACAGATACACAGAGGGGCACACAGGGGCTAAGAGTCACAAGGGGGAAAACACATAAGGAACAACGTAACAGGGCAGGAACCATGGCCTAAATACAGAACAACATACCAAAAATACAAGAGAACCAAGAATGCTGGGCCAACATGGCCCAGGATCATGACATCGTGGAAGACGGCGGCGGCGACAGAGCGGGTCCGGAGTCCGACCGCGTGGAAGACGGCGGCGGCGGCAGAGCGGGTCCGGAGGCCGACCGCGTGGAAGACGGCGGCGGCGGCAGAGCGGGTCCGGAGGCCGACCGCGTGGAAGACGGCGGCGGCGGCAGAGCGGGTCCGGAGGCCGACCGCGTGGAAGACGGAGGCTCTCAAGCGTCGGGCGTACTGGTCGAGGCTTGGTGGGCACAGGACCAGACGAGGTGGGACCACACGGTGGCGTGGCAGCCACAGGCGACGACGGAGCTGGAGCAGAGGCTGGACCAGGTGTGGGTGAAGCAGATGCAGAGGCTGGACCAGGCGAGGGTGAAGCAGATGCAGAGGCTGGACCAGGCGACGGTGAATTGGACCCTCCAGCGGAAACGAGGAGCGGCTGGAGAGGTTCTCCTGAACCCCCAGCGGAGACGAGGAGCGGCTGGAGAGGTTCTCCTGAACCCCCAGCGGAGACGAGGAGGTGCTGGCCGGGCTGACCAGAGCCGCCAGCGGAGACGAGGAGCGGCTGGAGAGGTTCGCCTGAACCCCAAGCGGAGACGAGGAGGTGTTGGCCAGGCTGACCTGAGCCGCCAGCGGAGACGAGGGACGGCTGGAGAGGTCCTCCTGAACCCCCAGCGGAGACGAGGAGGTGCTGGCCGGGCTGACCAGAGCCGCCAGCGGACACGAGGAGCGGCTGGGGAGGTCCTCCTGAACCCCCAGCGGAGACGATGAGGTGCTGGCCGGGCTGACCAGAGCCGCCAGCGGAGACGAGGAACGGCTGGAGAGGTTCTCCTGAACCCCCAGCGGAGACGAGGGATGGCTGGAGCGGTTCTCCTGAACCCCCCGCGAGAAGAGATGCAGAGCCAGCAGGTGCGGAGACCTCTGGCTCAGCGGACGCTAACTGTAGCTGCACAGGGCACGCAGTTGGCTTGGGATGCAACGGCTGGGGCTGTGCAGTGCAAACAGTCTGTCCAAGCTTTGTCAGCACCACGCAGTCCTCAGCTGGCTGAGTGGGCTCACAAGAGCTTCTAGCAGAGGGTGGCAGTAACTGAACGGGTTGCAGAGCTACTAACTGAGCTGGTGACAGAGTTAATGACTGAGCTGATAACTGAACAGGCAATGGAGCAAGAAACTGAGGTGGTAACAAAATGGATGACTGGGCAGATAATGGAGGCGATGACTGTGCTATAGACTGAGCTGGTGACAAAACAGGAAACTGTGCTAATAACTGAGCTAATGACTGCGCTATGGACAAAAGTGCAAGCTGTAGTGGTGGTTGTGACAATGGCTGTAATGTTGGTGGATCAGCAGGTAGTTGAACTGGTGACTGAGCAGGTGTCTGACCCCTGGCTGCTCTCCTCCGGGGAACAGGAATGGGTGCAGGGCCTGGCCGAACACCAGCCATCCCCACCCGAGGAACTGAGATGGGTGCAGGAGTCGGCAGGGTCACAGCTGACCTCACCCGGGGAACCGGAACAGGCGCAGGCGACGGCTGGGTGTCCACCAACCCCACCCGAGGAGCAGGTATGGGTGCAGGGATGAACGGAGCCTCTGCCAGGCTGGAGCCAGGAGCAGGGACCAGCTGGGCCTCAGCCACCCTCACCCAAGGAACTGATACGGGTGCAAGGGGAAGCTGGGCCCGCGCTGCCCTGGTTACAGGAACTGGAGTTGGAGAGCTGAGCTCAGGAGCAGTAACAGTCACTGGGTAAACTAGGTTATTGGTGCCGAACTCAGTTTTAGGAGGTCTAGGTTTAAAGCAAGCAGGTCCTAGAAAATCCACTGCTTTTAAACTCTCCAGGATAGAGCTAGCGGTCCTGGAGAAGATTAGCTTAGAGACAGTCACAGAAGCAGTTTCAAAACAGACAACATCACTAACTGTTTCTTGAGGAACGGCGTGCTGTCTAACACAGGTCAGGGAAGGGAGAACGCCAGAGACAGTTCTTTTCAGAATCTCGGATGGAATGAAAATCACAGGTTGAGAAACAGAATCAATTTTCAAACAGTCCATAGGTGAAGCGACACAGCTGGCCGACTCAGAACTAACTGGATGGGGGGCCACACAGTCCAGGGACGAAGTAGCACCCACAACAGTTTTCACAACAACTGGTTCAGAGGAATAGTGAACAGGATCAAGCATGCATTGCCACAGATGGTCACAGAACTTGACCTGATCAGCCAACTCTGCAATGCTTAACCCCAGTCTCTTGGCTAGCTTAACAAAGGAAGCGGCCATCTTGTTACCACTCACTCGAAAAACTGAACGATTAATTACTGGTTGTGGAGCTGACTGGGCCACACTGGACAGGTCAAAAGACAAAACGGGTTGGAACATGCAACAGTCACTAGAAGGAGCATCAGCTACAGAACACACAGTCTCACATGGTTTGTGCTCCTCAGCATGCACTGTCATATCTAGGGCTGATGATGGTGGTGGTGTGTGGCTGAGCTCAGACTGGAAAACCTCAGAGTGTACAGGCTGATTAAAATAGTTCTGTGAGGCTACAATGCTGGTAGCAGTATGTGGGTGAGTCTGGTGTAGGATAGCAGTCTTTGGTTCAGCTAACTCTACAGGTGAAACATTCATACTGGCTAAATCAAAGGAAACACTGTGAGCACTACAGGAATCTGATGGCTCAGGAACGCAAAGATCACTAGTGAGAACAACCTGTGAATAATCTGACACTGAGGTGCCTCGCTGAATACTGTCTTTAGAGTCCAAACACAAAATGGCAGAATTGTCTGAGTTAGGCAGTACAATACCGACGGAGGACCAAGCAGTGCTACTCACAGTGGTGGATAAGTCATGAAGTCCGGGATCAGGAAGCTTGGGCTGAGTGAGTGAAGCACAGTCACTCTCTCCCACGGGTGCAGCCTGCAGATTGTAGATTAAATCCTCACGGAGCTCAGCGGAGGGATTGTGAGCTGCTGGGTCCATGTCGTGGTCGCGTTCTTCTGTCATGATTCGGCTGTGTGCAGGCAGGATGAGGACCCAAACGCAAGCTCATGGAGGCAGGAATGAACTCAAAACGCAGCTTTATTGCTGGACCGGAAAACCACACAAACTAAACTGGAAACTAAACATATTGCACGGAGAAACACACGGCCATGAATGAGGGAGAACGCGACACAGGACTGAGGGAGACGCGGACCTAAATACACAGAGGGTTAATGAGGGAAGTGGGAGCACACAAGGAACACAGGTGACACTGATAATCATAACAAGACAAGGCAGGAGTAAACGCAACACTGACGGGAGACTGTCAAAGTAAAACAGGAAGTACAGAGGTTCAGACAGGAGGAGAGAGAGCACGGGGAGAGCACAGACATAACGGGCTGGGGAAAACATGGAATAAAACACAAGGAGAGATGAGGGCTCACAGATACACAGAGGGGCACACAGGGGCTAAGAGTCACAAGGGGGAAAACACATAAGGAACAACGTAACAGGGCAGGAACCATGGCCTAAATACAGAACAACATACCAAAAATACAAGAGAACCAAGAATGCTGGGCCAACATGGCCCAGGATCATGACATCGCTAAATTAGTCAAATAAATCCCCTCAGCTGCACAAGAATCTGGGTCATTGGCACCAAGTATGAAATTCGTTTTTTGTATTCGTGAATGGCCAAGAAAGACACATGGCTCAAAGTGGTCAAACTCAAAAAATGATCTTTAATTTTACATATTCCGGAGTATGGAGACCTGAACACACGAACACGCAAGCCCAGGTCTAAAGCACAAAAAGAAAGCCTAGTTATTTATATACTTCCTCTCCACGTCACACCACACTTTAAGTTTCGGTCAAACACTCTGCTTAGTTTCACTTTCTGCCTGCAAAAGCATGCTCTGCAAAAACATGTAATTTCCTGTCAGTCCTTTCAGCACAGCCTGTACTAAGAGTTGGGCCTCTCTTATATAAAGCAATATAATCAGCATATAAGCATTTAAGATTATAAATTTAAATCTCAACACAACATAAGAAACACAGACATGAAACACATGACGGACACGGGAGACTTAACAGGGGTTGAAAACACGGGGAATCTAATAAACAAATGAACTTAGAAAACCTAATGAACTTAAACAGAAACCATAAACATCAAAAATAAACAAAACTTAAAACGCTGGGTTAAAAGACCCAGGATCGTGACACGTTCCATCATACAGAAAGCAGAAGTAGAAGCCTATAATGTCACACAGCACACGGTGTCTATTATTGTGTAGACAATTAAAAATAAAAGCTTAATAAAGACACTTAATTTCTTCAGAAATATGCAGGTGGAGTGATCTTTATCAAAAGTAGAAGTTACATCTGTCAGGTTGACCCAGTGATTTCAGTTTTGTTCATGTTGAGTTTATTTTGCCACTTCCATGTTTTTCACTTCCTGTTTCCTGTTTCAGCCTGTGTATCGTTAGTGCAATTATGTTCAGCTGTTCACTCACCGGTCTCTCATTATCATCCTCATCAGTCTGTGTATTTAAGTCCTCAGTTTCCTCCAGTTCTTTGTCGTGTCATTGATGTTGTTCCTGTCGCGTGTTCAGTTCAGTCAGCCAGTTAGTCTACCAGTCCATTAAGTTCAGCCAGCCATCCTGTCATCTTTTGTCTCCGTTTCCAATAAACCTCCTCATTCTGCACCAAGAGTCCTGCGTGTGGGTCATCTCTTCCTTGCCTCCGCACATGACCCCTGACAACATCATTGTACACAAGAACTTTAAAAATCTATAGTGTGTGAGGCTGTGTAAGTAAAGCTTGCCCTTCTCACCACGTGTAACAAACCATCTGTTGGGGGTTGTGGATTTGACACCTTAGCATTGTGAAAGTGGGGAAACAAGCTTCTGGCTGAGCATAAGATTTCTGCTTACAATTTATAATCTCAGTTCTAAATGAAATTAAGATTTTTTTTGTAAGTATGGCTAATGTATTATTTGACTTCTAAGGCATACACACAGAAGAACAACAACACAGAGAAGAAGAAGATTGGGTAGTTTTACAACGCATCATAAAAAACACAATCATTCATCTTCCAACTGTATCTTTCTGTTCTGACTTTAGAGTCCTTGTTGTTTACTGAGCCATACTTTGGGAATCATACTGGGAAGAAAAGGGTAAGGTTTGATAGACTAAACCATTACACACAAAACTTGAAAAACCTAAAGAGTGTGTGAGACAGTTAACTGTGTCATTCGCACAACACAATGCAGAGAACTAATGGCAATCAGAGTTTAAGGCCAGACCGGCTACATATGGAACAAATCTCCTTCAACATTCACAATGACCAAAGTGAGGACCACAAGCGTTTCTCTCAGTTGGTTGTGTTTAGGGAAAAAGCAGCTAAATACACTAAGATTGCTCCACATTGTTAGTGAGTTAACTCTGGATATCTGTTGGTTTTGTCAAACTTGGAGTGAACAAAAGCAGAAAAACAGTAAAAGATGCAGACAGTGAAAGTCTGGTTTATTTCATGAATACAATGAAACATTTTACAGTCCACAGAGCAAAGCAGCATACATGATGAATGGATACACATAACACGGACAGTGAGAAGTAAAACTCATCGTCTTACCAGATGTTATGTTCTGTAAACTTAAAATAAACCACTGAAATTAGAGTTTAGTGTTTTAAGTCATCTATTTATAAACATGAGTTAACGCAGAGGTTCCCAAAGTGTGGGGCCCGCCCCCTAAGGGGGGCGAAGAGCCATTGCAGGGGGGCGCGGTATGAAAAGAAAAAAATAAAAGAGCGATTGGACACTGTGGACAGGTTTTTGACGGGGCTCCCACACAAACGCAAAGCAGGAGATGAAGCATCGCCAAATATGTTTCCAAACCAACTTCCTTCCAAGCCAAAGACTAGAAAATATGGTGAAGCATATCTTCCCTTTGGCTTCACCTGCACAAGTGCCAAGGTAGGTCTCCCCTGCAAAATTAGTTTCCCTGCGTTGGGAGCACGCGCTGGGCTCTCCAAATCACGGACAAACAATATCCCACATTCTTGATTTTTAGTTCACAAACACTTCTTGTAATAACTAACTACTCCTGACATTTTGGACATGTTAGCTCTTTATGCAGTAAAGTTACAGTGGGATACAAATAATATCAGGCTGATCCTGACGTAATTTGTTCCCCCTGTTCAAATCACGGACAAACAGTATCCCACAGCTGTTTATGTGTTTAAACCCATTTTGTACAGAGAGGCATTTTTTGAAAAATGTATTGATAACAATGTTGAATATTCAAAGGAGTTTGCAAAGAAAAAGCGTCTGGACTTCTTTAAGTTGCTTGAAGACGTTTCACCTCTCATCCGAGAAGCTTCTTCAGTTCTAAGGTCAAATGGCCGAGAGTCCCAGATTTAAACCCAGTGGGAGTATCCTCCCAAGGAGGGACAAAGGACACCCTGGTGATCCTCTAATCACATGAGCCAAGGTGTGAAAGCGGGTGTGGGACCTAATCAGCCAGGGTTTCGGGTGAGCTCATTGTGAAACCTGGCCCCACCCTATCATGTGATTTCCTGAGGTCAGATGGCCCAGGATGTGAGTGGGCGTTAAGGCGTCTGGGGAGGGAACTCAAAACTGGATTATAGATGGCAGACAGTTGGTGTCGTAAACCACCGCCTCTGTTCAAAGATGGTCGCTCACAGTGGACATAGATGGCCTCTTTCACTCCTCTTTCAAACCATCTGTCCTCTCTGTCCAATATGTGAACATTGGCATCCTCGAAAGAGTGACCTTTATCCTTAAGATGCAGATGGACTGCTGAGTCTTGTCCTGTGGAGGTGGCTCTTCTATGTTGTGCCATGCACTTGTGAAGTGGCTGTTTGGTCTCTCCAATGTAGAGGTCTGGGCATTCCTCGCTGCACTGTACAGCATACACCACGTTGTTCAGTCTGTGTTTTGGAGTTTTGTCTTTTGGGTGAACCAGTTTCTGTCTGAGTGTGTTGCTGGGTCTGAAGTACACTGGGATGTCGTGCTTGGAGAAAACTCTCCTGAGTTTCTCTGATACACCGGCTACATAGGGGATGACAACGTTGTTGCGTCTGTCTTTCTTATCCTCCCTCGCTGGTGTCTGATCTTCTTTTCTGTGGCTCTTTGCTGACTTTATGAATGCCCAGTTAGGATAACCACATGTTTTCAGTGCTTCCTTTACATGTGTGTGTTCCTTCTTTTTTCCCTCAGGCTTAGAGGGAACATGTTCTGCCCGGTGGTGTAGGGTCCTAATTACTCCAAGTTTGTGTTCCAGAGGGTGATGGGAGTCAAAGAGGAGGTACTGGTCCGTGTGTGTGGGCTTCCGGTAAACTTCAATGTTGAGGTTGCCATTCTCTTCAGTGTGCACAGCGCAGTCCAGGAAAGGCAAACAGTTATCCTCTGTGTCTTCCCTGGTGATCTTGATGTTTTTATCCACAGCGTTAATGTGCGCAGTGAAGGATTCCACTTCTTGTGTCTTGATTTTGACCCAGGTGTCGTCTACATATCTGTACCAGTGGCTGGGTACTCTCCCTTTAAAAGAGCCAAGAGCCTTTCTTTCCACTTCCTCCATGTAAAGATTGGCTACAATAGGTGACACAAGCAACTTAAAGAAGTCCAGACGCTTTTTCTTTGCAAACTCCTTTGACTACGATGACCTGGATGACTGAGAATCTTCACAGACAATGTTGAATATTATTACACAGGAAAAAAAACAACTACACGTAAAACAACATTTTTCTTGTAAAAAAGGGGGGCCTGGCAAAAAAAGTTTGGGAACCACTGAGTTAACATTACTGAAGTGACATTTTAACAATTCTTCATATCACAATCTTTATGATGAGAAACATGTTCTCTCGTTAGCACATGTCTGCGCTGTCACTTGTCATGAAAATGTCCAGATCCGGGGTTCAAGCTTCCTCTTCAGTCAATATTGATCATTAATAGGGCCCACAATAGATTTGTCACATTATCCCCATAAACAACATGTTTTTATAGAAATCATTGTGACACAAATATTTAGATTCTTGTTACATTATTCTTGTTCTTGTTTCTTGTTGTGCATGAACTCAAAATCTTTAGAGTTTCATATTTATAAAGTATCGCAAAGAATACATTTATACCATTGTATGAGCTACACTTCTTATAAAAAAACTGATTGGAAATGCGTTTGAGAAAAGCTCCTGCTGTGACCTTCCTTCTGTGAGGGCACACACACACACACACACTCACACACACACACACACACACACACACACACACACACACACACACACACACACACACACACACACACGCACGCACAGAGGAGAGAGAGAGAGAAAGATCATTAATACAAAGGATTGCAACCGATTTTGGATTTTCACTTGTTGGATTTAATGTGAGCAGTCACATAAAATTCACTCCAATTTTTTGCCTTTTCTTAAATTAAGAAGTTTCTTTAAATCTACAACACCTTCCAAACTTCCAAAGTTTACTGACATAGTGAAGAAGTAGGGAACTCAGTAAGTATGAGCAGCAACAGCTTAAGGACACTTTCTCTAATAAAGAGGATTTCATCATCTGCAGTTTGTCAAAAAGTGCCATATTAAAAACAATTCAGCAGACCCTTAAAGTGTGGATAAAAAACTGTTTTCAGTTATAGAGGTAGAGGTACGCTTCATGGACTTATCAACATACAGTTCAGAGGCTTGCATTAGAGTGCATTGGTGCTTGGGCATCTTGTGAATGTAGCTATATGAATATGCTCATGAGTCTATCATATGTGTGACATGCAACCAAAAATTCAAAGATATATTTTTTAAATCAGTAACTTTGCAAATTTAGAGGAAATGTTTTTGGACAACAAATGTGTCACATTTTAAACAGGGTTTGAATAATCAGCGCTGACATACAGAAGTTTAAGTGCTGGGTATAATAGACATGCTTACCGTGTGAAAGGACCGCAGATGTCTTGGAAGAGAGAAACACGCTGTATTGTTGTTTTTCTCTATTGCATAAATGAAGTCCGACTGTCAGAAACGCACCTGCAGGCATCCGTGTAAAAGAAAGGTGTTGCTGCGGCTAGGCTCTCGGGATAGTCAGGCTTTTATTTATATTTGCGGCATTCTGGTGCGTTAAAACTCGCAGCCTCTGTGTCCCGCTTAGATCACCATTCAGAAAATAAATAAAAATGATGACGAGGAGCCATGTAGATCCGTAAAATGAGTTTTGATTAAATTAAAAAGAGCCACAGCTATGTTACTACTCATCTGCAAACCGCTGTTACAATGCAGGAACACCTGCTTTATTGGAATGTGTGAGATGTTCATCACAATGCATCTTAAACACACTCTCCTAAAACTTCATGCCCACAGCATGTTTTTAAGAAAAGTCAAACATTTTATGACCTTTTTGTCCTTGAAGATCATTTCAGTTTTTAATGAGCTGCAGGAACCGTGTTCAGTGTGAGTGGAGAACAGCCAAGTCTCCTCCTCTGATAAACCTCCACAGGTACCACTGAAAACAGTTAAATTACTTTGAATCTGAAATCAGGGCTCAAACTACTTGTTCTGAGACCATTTCTTTATTTTTCACATCAAACTGTTTAATAAGATAAACTTTACACAGAATTCATCAAACATAACTAATGCTTTAACATTATCAGGATTTCATAATACAGAAGAGCTGCAGAACACATGGATCAAAATGAATTAATTAAAAACAACATGTGGACTTGATGGACACAGTAAATACACTAAAGTGAAAGGAGGAGCCAAAAATAGAGGTTTAATAGAATTTGATCTAACAAAAAGTAGTCACCTGTGATCTTTAAAATGGTCCTGTTGTGTGCTGCTGTTTTTAATGTTCAACATTTCTTTGCTGCTGCTGTGAATAAGAATGTACTACATGGAAGTACAGCCCAAAACCAGTTTTGCTTGAGTTTCTTTTTTCTGGACATAAAGTCACAGCAGGTGTTGTTTCAAAGGTGGGGGACAGATTTAGTACATTTTGGAAGTTTTTAGAGCAACTGCTGTGAAATTATTTGCAGTTTTGGGAGAAAAGGATTTAAGAGAAGATTTTACCACAGCAAAAGATTAAATATGAATGAAGAATTGAAATTTAACAGAGGTGACACATAAACATAAAAAAAGAAGTTAAGTTTGGAAAAGCTAAAAAAGTTCAAATAAAAAAAATGATATACATATCCATATGTGATTTTTGATACAATACCAGTTTAAAATATCAGGTAAAAAACAAAACAAACAAACAAAGACTTTCCTAAAACTTTAATAATACAGTAACAAGTACAACTACTAAACACTACCGTGTCCTAAGGGAACATAGATTAAAATGTAACAGGGATAACATTTTAGAGAATTAAAATCCCTCAAAGGAAAAAACATAAACTTGATATGCATATCTATACATGCAGCTTCCTAAATGTAACATTCAGGATTATTCACTGCAGGTCCAGAAATCAGAGCTACCTCATCAGATCCAAGTGTGACATCAGCTGACACTCTTTACAGGAGATTCCATCTGAACTCTGGAGCCTGATCTCAAGGTTTTTAAGTCTGACCATGAAGCCAGAAGAGGATCTTTCTCTCTCTTCAGATTCATTGTGATCCAGTGATTTCAGTCCTGCATGATCAGGCTGATGTTTGCACAGAGCAGATAATGAAGTGAATGTTTTTGCACATTGGTAACAGTGAAGCAGTTTATTTACAGTGTGGAATCGTTTGTGTTCGGAGTATGAACTGAGATTCCTGAAGCTCTTGTCACACTGGTCACAGCTGAAGTTCACTTCCATGTGTGTACGTCCATGTTTGTTATGATGACCTGATTGTGAGAAGCTTTTGTCACAGTGTCTGCACTTGTATGGTGTCTCTCCTGTGTGGATTCGTTTATGCTTTTTCTTTAAGCTCACGTGCAGTGGTGAAGGATGACCCACACTGGTCACAGATGTGCTTTTCACCCCACTGTGGAAGAGTTCATGTATTTTTAATGTACTTGGTGTGTGTAAGCCTCTCCCACATTCTTTGCAGTAGTTCATTTTGTCTCCAGTGTGTCTACATTTATGTGGTTTTAGGTCCCGTTGATGATTGGAGGTTTTTCCACAAAGGTTACAAAGAAACACTTTCCCACCACCACAGTGACAACAGGGTTGAGAACTGGATCCATCTGTGTTGCTCTGCTTTTTTATTTTTATCCTGAATGTCACCTGAAACACAGAGCATCTCTGCCAACGTCCAATTACATTTTACTGTTTACATTATAACACTCAGCTTACTGGACAAAAATGACTCATTTTTCGAAACAGTTCATTCAGTATAACTCCATAAGTTTACTTATCAGACTTGTTCCAAACACTCATGTTAAAATTACAAGATAAAAATCAATACATCCTCACGGTAACTGCACTTGTAGATTTACTTGCTGGTGTGGATCTATTGGAGCTTTAAAAGTCTTCTCACACAGGTCACATTTATAAGGTCTCTCCTCAGTGTGGGTAAACGTGTTGTTGTAACTGTGCATCTGTTGTAAAATGTTTTCCACGCTGATCACAGCAGTAAACATAATTTCCGGTTAGGGCTGCCACGATTAGTTGACTAGTCACGATTATGTCGACTATTAAAATCGTCGACGACTAATTTAATAGTCGATGTGTCGTTTGAAGCTTTGTAAGATCCCAAAAGACACAGGAATAAGTAGTAGGATTTGAGAGTGTAATAACGGACTGAAACAGAAGATGGCAGCACTGCATGTACAAGGATGCCAGCTGCCGTTACTCCCCAAAGAAGAAGAAGAAGCTGTGTCCCAGAATTCATAGCGTGGCTCAGCTCAGTTGTCAACAATGCCGGCAGCTAGTTCGTTTTAATATTACTCTTATTATACTTTCTGGGTCACAAAATAAACGATTAACATATTTTCAGGCGAGAATGTAACTGTGTAAACCTCAAATATCTGCTCAGTTTATCAACACACCACGTATTTTCAAAAGCGCTCCGACGTTTTCGGAGACGTCTGTTACCCACCAGCTCGATAGCTAGCCGGGGGCAAGGCTCAATAGAGCCCGTCAGAACACCGGACTCCCGGCAAATCATTTTCAATCCCACTGCCGTCTTTCGCTACTCAGGTTAAAAATATATGAGTCACTTAGATAACTTACAAATGTTATTGTTTGGCTTTTTTTTTAGTATTTTATTTGTTCCCGAGTAAATCGGTTTGGCTGAGATTAAAGTTATAGTTTTTACACAGCAGCTAAATAAACGTCAAGCAGACAACTGGTTATCAGAAGTGTGAGATGCTCGAGAATATAGTCTGGTGTCCTATTATATTTTAGATAGCAAGGAGCAGACAGCTGAGTTTATTAAACTCCACCGAAACAATCTGCAAATGTCATTAAAATTTAATAAACTATCATCTTGTCTTTATTTTTAGTTAGCACATACCTTAAACACTTAAAGCTGTAAGCTAATGATAGTTATATAAGAGCAGATGCATGCTGGTGCAATAAGCTGTAGTTGTACGTCCAATGGATGCATGATCTGATTAGTCGACTAATCACAAAAATAATCGGTGACTAGTCGACTATCAAAATAATCGTTTGTGGCAGCCCTATTTCCAGTGTGAATCTGTATGTGAATATTTCGGTAGTGTTTCTAACTGAAACTTTTTCCACAAAAGTTGCAGCTGTACGCCTTAATTCCAGAAGTGGGTAACTAGATGCTTCTGTAAGTTTCTACTTTGAGCAAAAGCCTTACCACACAAGTCACAGCTGTAAGGTTTAACTACACTGTGGATGAGTTGGTGTCTTTTTAAGCTTCCAGCCTCGGTAAAAGACTTTCCACACAAGTCACAGTTGTAAGGTTTAACTCCACTGTGGATGAGTTGGTGTCTTTTTAACCGTCCAGCCTCGGTAAAAGACTTTCCACACAAGTCACAGTTGTAAGGTTTAACTCCACTGTGGATGAGTTGGTGTCTTTTTAAGCTTCCAGCCTGGGTAACAGACTTTCCACACAAGTCACAGCTGTAAGGTTTAAATCCAGTGTGGATGAGTCGATGTGTTGTTAAGCCTCCAGCGTTGGTAAAAGATTTTCCACACAAGTCACAGCTGTAAGGTTTAAATCCACTGTGGATCAGTTGGTGTGTTTTTAAGCCTCCAGCCTCGGTAAAGCACTTTCCACACAAGTCACAGCTGTAAGGTTTAACTCCACTGTGGATGAGTTGGTGTCTTTTTAAGCCTCCAGCCTCGGTAAAAGACTTTCCACACAAGTCACAGTTGTATGCTTTAACTCCACTGTGGATGAGTTGGTGTCTTTTTAAGCCTCCAGCCTCGGTAAAAGACTTTCCACACAAGTCACAGCTGTAAGGTTTAAATCCACTGTGGATGAGTTGATGTGTTTTTAAGCATCCAGCGTTGGTAAAAGATTTTCCACACAAGTCACAGCTGTAAGGTTTAACTCCACTGTGGATGAACTGGTGTTTTTTTAAGCCTCCAGCCTCGGTAAAAGACTTTCCACACAAGTCACAGCTGTAAGGTTTAACTCCACTGTGGATCAGTTGGTGTTTTTTTAACCGTCCAGCCTGGGTAAAAGACTTTCCACACAAGTCACAGCTGTAAGGTTTAACTACACTGTGGATGAGTTGGTGTCTTTTTAAGCCTCCAGCCTCGGTAAAAGACTTTCCACACAAGTCACAGTTGTATGCTTTAACTCCACTGTGGATGAGTTGGTGTCTATTTAAGCTTCCAGCCTGGGTAAAAGACTTTCCACACAAGTCACAGTTGTATGCTTTAACTCCACTGTGGATGAGTTGGTGTCTTTTTAAGCCTCCAGCCTCGGTAAAAGACTTTCCACACAAGTCACAGTTGTATGCTTTAACTCCACTGTGGATGAGTTGGTGTCTATTTAAGCTTCCAGCCTGGGTAAAAGACTTTCTACACAAGTCACAGCTGTAAGGTTTAACTCCACTGTGGATGAGTTGGTGTGTTTTTAGACTGTCCGTCCGTGAAAAATCCTTCCCACACTCATCACAGCTGTATGTTTTCTCTCCCTTTCTTCTGTGAGGTTTGTCGGCCTCCTGAGAGCACTGACTTCTCGCTCCATGTTGGTCCTGCAGTGACAGAGATACAAACAGAGGCAGCGAGTGAAATGCAGTCGTGGAGCAAACTGAAACTCCCTCGGTTAGTTGAATCAAACATGTCAACAAACACATTGTTGGTGTGTTACCACAACCTTCTGGTGATATTATCACATTTCAATGATGTGCTACAAGGAGAGTTGTAATGAAAATACATATTGAAGAAATATTGATAAGTGGAGAAAGTCTTTTACTCATAAAAAAAATTGTGAGTTCAACCGATGATTAGGGATGATATCGTTTAGGTTTTAGCCGATACAGGTGCCAAACCGGTACTTTTGAAACTGTGCCGGTACTTAAACGGTACTCGAACCAGTGCTTAAAGAATGGAGAACACAAACTTTGTCCAAAAACCTCTCATGTTAAGCTGTTGTTTTGTAAAAAGATAACAATGTTAGCCTTTTCTGCAGCTATAGGGGATATATGGTATCACTCTTTTCTGGAAGAAGTGCTTAAACAATGGAAAAACCACAAACTTTGTCCAATAACCTCTCATGGATTCTCCTTGACTCTTGGTGGCGCTGCCACTTGGTGTTCACTCGCTCTGCAGTAGAGTATCATTTCCTCTTCCTGCTCAAACACAGTGGTGTTTCTGAGTAGCTTATCTGCTTAGCAATTTAATTAAAAACCTTTAAATACACTCCTTTTTTCATAGTATAATCTTCACGTGCTTCATCCGAAGCACACTTTCTGTGTACTCACTACCTAATTTATAGCCAAAGTATTCACTCACTGTCTCTGTACTGTTTCGCTAGTTTAGCTTAGCTCGTAGCCGACTCGTTAGCACCATGGTTACTTCACCTGTCCCTCCTGCACTTTCCTGCTCATTGTGTCAGATGTTTAGCTACTGCTAAACATGCAATGTTCCCTCTAATTTTTCATGTGTCTGAGCGAACACACAAACTCCCTGAGCGATCCCTTGGACCACTGTGAGCGACATCAGACGTGTGCACTGTGCTCACGCCAGCATCTAATCCATCCAAGTTACATGGTTTATTAAAATAATCAAATTACAGCATTTACATTTATGTTAAACTACTTTTAAACTGCTTTAGCCCACTTACAATGAAAATGTAAAAAAAAATCTAGCCATTGGCCTGTGTAGTATGTTAACACTAGTGGAAGTAAAAATAACTTGAACTCCAATTTCGAAAACACAACTTTATTTATTTTATTTTTTTCTTCTTTTTTTTTTCCATAAAGCTCTGACTTGTATTATGAGTCTGAGTCTGTGGTCTGGGAGAGAGTCCTGTAACTCTCTGTCTGCAAAATACAGTATATAATGACCAATGCTGGGCAATTAATTATATAGTTACTCCTCAAAAAAGTAACTCAGTTTGCCAAACAACAAAGTTTTTTACAGCTATTTATTTAAAATGCAGCCAATGCATTTTTAAATAAACATTTCAAACTATTTACAGAACAATCAGCTGTTCTGCATCATATTTGATGCCACACAAATTATTTGTGCCACTCCAAAAAATAATTTCTGTCCACTATGAGATAAAGGAGAACAACAGCCTGATACCTGCAGGCCTGACAACAGCAGATGTATCACTCCTGTAACACCTGTAACATTCAGCAGTCGCTTCATTGTTCTGACACACACAACTAAACTATTGACTACACTACACACTAACTACACAAGATTTGCGCTAAATGTCTCAAATCTCTCACATTTCAAAACACTGCCGTCACTCCTAAAACTTCCCCCTGTTTCATAACAACTAGATGCCACGTTGCCATACCATTGGTCGACATGGTACATTTTGGACGAATAGGAAAGAGAGAGGGGGGTGGGGTTTGTTTTTGCTCACAGGCTTTCGAGCCTTTTTTCGTATAAAACGCTGTTTTTACCATTTCTTCCCGCAGTAAACATAAACAACGATATTCAGGAAGAAAACCAAACATTGCAAATATTTTTTATCAGATCTCTGGTTTTACGTGGCCTATCAACACAATTTAAAAACTGGTATAAAGTCACTTTTTCCATCAATTGTTCCGTCTGTCCTGCTCACATCTCCAATGGTTGTACATGTTGTCATTAACGTGGCTTCACTCCACATCAGCCACGCCGCTTTGCTAGCTAAAACTCCGGTGTCGGCACATAAGGACGCTGTCATAGCCTGTCAATGACGTCGATTAGCTGCGTATATACGAATGTGAATCGCATTATTGGCTGAACTATGGGATAAAGTGGCATCATTCTAATCCCATACGGGAGCAGCCAGTCACTTACTGACTAACACTGCAAAACAGAATTATTAAAAGTATTAATTTTAATTTCAATTCAGGTTAGATTTTTTTTTGTGCGCAACGCAGATTTTCTGTGCACAAAGACCGTGCCAGCAGTGCGCAATTGCGCACATGCGCAGCTTAGAGGGAACATTGCTCCTCGGCCTCCTTTAGCAGTAATGATACCTGTAACAAATGTAGCATATTGGCAGCTGTGGACGCCAGGATTACTGAATTGGAGACTCGGCTTCGCACCCTTCATTCACCCATAGCTAGCCAGGCCCCTGTAGCTGGTGCAGCCAAAGACAGCATAAGCCCTGCTAGTTGTTCCCCGGCAGATCCCAAGCAGCTGGGGAAAGAGGGCGGCTGGGTGACGGTGAGGAGGAAGCAAAGTCCTAAACAGAAGCCCCAGGTACACCACCAACCTGTTCATGTGTCTAACTGTTTTTCCCCACTCGGCGACACACCCGCCGGGGGTCAAACTCTGGTAACTGGTGATTCTGTTCTCAGACATGTGAAGCTAGAGACACCGGCAACCATAGTCAATTGTCTTCCAGGGGCCAGAGCAGGCGACATTGAAGGAAATTTAAAACTGCTGGCTAAGGGTTATTAAATCCCAGTTCTTTTGTATTCTTTACGTCCAAAAAGACACGGCTCAAAGTGGTCTTTTACTTAAAAAATGATCTTTAATTTTACATATCCCGGGATATGGAGACTGAGCACAGAGACGACATCAGCTAGTCTCAAGCAGAAACAGGAGGCCAGGTTATTTATGTACGTCTCGACGACACATACAATTTAAGTTTCGATCAAACAGCCTAGTTGGCTTCACTTTCTGCCCACAGTTACCATGCTTTTGCAAAAGCACGTAGTTTCCTGTCAGCCTGCGACCTATTTTTACACTGAAGTCTGGGCCTCTCATAAAACAATCTAATCAGCATTAAGATTATATATTTATTTCTTAACAGGGTAAACGTAATAATTGGCAAACCTTCTGGAGGAAACCTGGTCTTGTTAGGAGAGACAGCATCCATCCCACTTTGGATGAAGGAGCTCTCATTCCTAGAAATATGGAGAAATTTATTTAAACCCCCAAAATATGACTATCCAGAGTTGGGACCAGGAAGCAGAGTTGCAGTCTTACATGCCTCTCTGCAGCTTATCTCCTCCTGCCAACCCCCCCCCCCACACACCTCCATTGAGACTGTGTCAGATCCCAAACAGACAAAAACAAACTAAAAACCAGTGATAAACAACCTAAACATAAAAAAAAAAATCACAAAGAAAGAATAATACAGTATCCACATCTGAACCAAAGAGTAAAACAGTGAAATGTGGATTATTAAATATTAAGTCTCTCTCCTCCAAGTCTCTGTTAGTACATGACTTAATAATTGATCAACAAATCAATTTACTCTGCCTTACAGAAACCTGGTTGCAGCCAGATGATTATGTTAGTTTAAATGAATCAACACCAACGAGTCATTCTAACTACCAGAAATCTCGAAGCACAGGCAGAGGGGGCAGTGTGGCAGCAATTTTCCACACCAGCCTATTAATTAACAAGACACAGGACAGGCTTTTAATTCATTTGAAAGCCTGATGCTTAGCCTTGTTGACCCCAGCTGTAAAACTCAGAAACCAGTCTTACTTGTTATCATCTATTGTCCACCTGGGCCTTACACAGAGTTTCTCTCTGATTTCTCAGACTTTTTATCTGATTTAGTGCTCAGCTCAGATAAAATAATTATTGTGGGTGATTATAACATCCATGTAGATGCTAAAAATGACAGCCTCAACACTGCATTTAATCTGTTATTAGACTCAATTGGCTTCTCTCAAAATGTAAAAGAACCCACCCACCACTTTAATCACACTCTAGATCTTGTTTTAACATATGGCATAGAAATTGATCATTTAACATTGTTTCCTGAAAGCCCTCTCCTGTCTGATCATTTACTGGTAACATTTACATTTACAATAATTGATTACACAGCAGTGGAGAGTAGATGTCTTTCTGAAAGTGCTGTAACTAAGTTTAAGAATATAATCCACCCACTGTTATCATCTTCAATGCCCTGTACCAACATAGAGCAGAGCAGCTATCTGAACGCTACTCCAACAGAGGTCGATTATCTTGTTAATAATTTTACCTCCTCGCTACGTATGACTCTGGATACTGTAGCTCCTGTGAAAACTAAGGTCTCAAATCAGAAGTACCTGACTCTGTGGTATGATTCTCAAACAAATAGCCTAAAGCAGATGACGCATAAGCTGGAGAGGAAATGGCGTGTCACAAATTTAGAGGATCATCATTTAGCCTGGAGAAATAGTTTGCTGCTTTATAAGAAAGCCCTCTGCAAAGCCAGAACATCTTACTATTTGTCACTGATTGAAGAAAATAAGAACAACCCCAGGTTTCTCTTCAGCACTGTAGCCAGGCTGACAAAAAGTCAGAGCTCTTTTGAGCCAACAATCCCTTTAACGTTAACTAGTAATGACTTCATGAACTTCTTCACAAATAAAATTCTTATCATTAAAGAAAAAATTACCAATAACCATCCCACAGATGTAATGTCGTCTACAGCTACTCTTAGTACCATTGATATTAAGTTAGACTCTTTTTCTCCAATTGATCCTTCTGAGTTAACTTCAGTAATTACTTCCTCGAAACCATCAACGTGTCTTTTAGACCCCATTCCTACAAAACTGCTCAAAGAAGTACTGCCATTAATTAATGCTTCGATCTAAAATATGATCAACCTATCTCTAATAATCGGCTATGTACCACAGGCCTTCAAGGTGGCTGTAGTTAAACCTTTACTTAAAAAGCCATCTCTAGACCCAGCAGTCTTAGCTAATTATAGGCCAATCTCCAACCTTCCTTTCATATCAAAAATCCTTGAAAGAGTAGTTGTCAAACAGCTAACAGATCATCTGCAGAGGAATGGCTTATTTGAAGAGTTTCAGTCAGGTTTCAGAGCTCATCACAGCACAGAAACAGCTTTAGTGAAGGTTACAAATGATCTTCTTATGGCCTCTGACAGTGGACTTATCTCTGTGCTTGTCCTGCTAGACCTTAGTGCAGCGTTTGATACTGTTGACCATAATATCCTATTAGCGCGATTAGAACATGCTGTAGGTATTACAGTGGTTTGTATCATATCTATCTAATAGACTCCAATTTGTACATGTAAATGGAGAGTCCTCTCCACACACTAAGGTCAATTATGGTGTTCCACAGGGTTCAGTGCTAGGACCAATTCTGTTTACATTATACATGCTTCCCTTAGGCAGTATCATTAGAAGACATAGCATAAATTTTCACTGCTATGCAGATGACACGCAGCTCTATCTATCCATGAAGCCAGGTAACACACACCAATTAGTTAAACTGCAGAAATGTCTTAAAGACATAAGACCTGGATGGCCACTAACTTTCTGCTTCTTAATTCAGATCAAACTGAGGTTATTGTACTCGGCCCTGAAAATCTTAGAAATATGGTATCTAACCAGATTCTTACTCTGGATGGCATTACCTTGGCCTCCAGTAATGCTGTGAGGAACCTTGCAGTTATTTTTGACCAGGATATGTTTAACGCACATATTAAACAAATATGTAAGACTGCTTTCTTCCATTTGTGCAACATCTCTAAAGTTAGAAATATCCTGTCTCTTAGTGACGCTGAAAAACTAGTTCATGCATTTATTACTTCCAGGCTGGACTACTGTAATTCATTATTATCAGGATGTCCTAAAACTCGCTGAAAATCCTTCAGCTAATCCAAAATGCTGCAGCAAGAGTACTGACAGGGACTAGAAAGAGAGAGCATATTTCTCCTGTTTTGGCTTCCCTTCATTGGCATCCTGTTAAATCCAGAATTGAATTCAAAATCCTGCTCCTCACATACAAGGTCTTAAATAATCAGGCCCCACCTTATCTTAATGACCTTGTAGTACCATATCACCCTATTAGAGCACTTCGCTCTCGCACTACAGGCCTACTTGTTGTTCCTAGAGTATCTAAAAGCAGAATGGGAGGGAGAGCCTTCAGTTTTCAGGCCCCTCTCCTGTGGAACCAGCTTCCAGTTTGGATTCGGGAGACAGACGCTATCTCTACTTTCAAGATTAGGCTTAAAATTTTCCTTTTTGCTAAAGCATATAGTTAGAGCTGGACTTGGTGACCCTGAATCCTCCCTTAGTTATGTTGCAATAGACGTAGGCTGCCGGGGATTCCCATGATGCATTGAGTTTTTCCTTTCCAGTCACCTTTCTCACTCACTATGTGTTAATAGACCTCTCTGCATTGAATCATATCTGTGATTAATCTCTGTCTCTCTTCCACAGCATGTCTTCATCCTGTTTTCCTTCTCTCATCCCAACTGGTCGCAGCAGATGGCCACCCCTCCCTGAGCCTGGTTCTGCCGGAGGTTTCTTCCTCTTAAAAGGGAGTTTTTCCTTCCCACTGTTGCCGAAGTGCTTGCTCATAGGGGGTCATATGAGTGTTGGGTTTTTCTCTGTACCTATGAAGTGCCTTGGGGCGACTTTTGTTGTGATTTGGCGCTATATAAATAAAATTTAATTGAATTCATGTTTAGCTGTTTTCCACTTTTCTTTGGTCATTTTAGCCTTTTGGGCAGGGTGAAGGGAGTATCTGCCATCAAACAAGAAGACCACCGCATGTAACTACGACGGTGTTTGCTAGGTCACCTTACATGCATTAATTTAATAACGTGGTTAGCCTACTCAACGTAAATTACACATGAACAACAGTAAGCTACTCGCCCAGAGAAGAATGGCTGCTGATGCCATCATCATCCGTCATCATTTCTGCTACACTGACAGCGCTAGGGGCCAGGACTCTCCTCTTCGGTTTCTGGGGGATGTTGCTAACTTGGTGCATTTCTCGACTTTTAAAAAAATGATATGTGTCGCCAGTTTCGTCGTCAGAGCCGAGGTGTTACCTCCTTTGCACAGTATCACCTTAAAGCACTTGTTGCAGGCTGCGGAGTTTGCATCTTTTACTGTCAAGTAAAAACAGACTTTTGACCGCTTCACCTTGGCCATTTGTAATCTGTCGCTCTGCTCTAAAAGAACGTATGTACCTGGGCCCGCCTACTATCCTTGCAAAGGTAAAATGATTGGCTAGAATCCAAAATGTATGACATCTCAGGTACAAGAAAAAAAAAAAGCACCAAAATGTGCGCTGCTTTTCAGTCTGGTTACTACCGTTTGTGTCAGAACCGGATACCGGTACCCATTCCTACTAATGATATTGTGTTTTTTTAATGTGTGCTGATGAAAAATTATCTTCGTATCTTCTTGTAACCTCTGAGTTTTTTGTTTGTGAATGTAGATTGTGTATGCATGGAGGAGCCCAGAATGGAAAAGATAAAGCTGCTGTTAACGGGTTTGTAAAATCAACAAGCTGTGCACACAGTTTTAATAACAGTGTAACTGTGATATTTTTCTCACCTTTTGTGTTGAAGACATTGTTTCCCCTGTAGTGCCTTGCACTCCTGCCTCTTGGTGGCGCTGTCACGTGGTGTTCGCTCACTTTGTGGTAGAGTATCACTTCCTGTTCCTGCTCAAACACAGTGGTGTTTCTGAGTAGCTTTTCTGCTTAGCAATTTAATTAAAAAACTTTTAGATACATTCCCTCTTCATAGTATAATCTTCACGTGCTTCATCTGAATCACCCTTTCTGTGTACTCACTACCTAATTTATAGCTAAAGTATTCACTCACTGACTCTGTACTGTTTCGCTAGCTTAGCTTAGCTCATAGCTGACTCGTTAGCACCATGGCTACTTCACCTGTCCCTCCTGCACTTTCCTGCTCATTGTGTCAGATGTTTAGTTACTCCTCGGCCTCCTTTAGCAGTAATGATACCTGTAACAAATGTAGCATATTTGCAGCTCTGGAGGCCAGGATTACTGAATTGGAGACTCGGTTTCGCACCCTTCATTCACCCATAGCTAGCCAGGCCTCTGTAGCTGGTGCAGCCGAAGATAGCGTAGGCCCCGCTAGCTGTTCCCCGGCAGATCCCAAGCAGCTGGGGAAAGAGGGCAGCTGGGTGACGGTGAGGAGGAAGCATAGTCTTAAACAGAAGCCCCAGGTACACCACCAACCTGTTCATGTGTCTAACCGCTTTTCCCCACTCGGCGACACACCCGCCGGGGGTCAAACTCTGGTAATTGGCGATTCTGTTCTCAGACACGTGAAGCTAGAGACACCGGCAACCATAGTCAATTGTCTTCCAGGGGCCAGAGCAGGCGACATTGAAGGAAATTTAAAACTGCTGGCTAAGGGTAAACGTAAATACAGTAAGATCATAATTCACGTCGGCAGTAATGACACCCGGTTACGCCAATCGGAGGTCACTAAAATCAATATTGAATCGGTGTGCAACTTTGCCAAAAGAATGTCGGACTCTGTAGTTTTCTCTGGTCCCCTCCCCAATCAGACCAGGAGTGACATGTTTAGCCGCATGTTCTCCTTAAATTGCTGGCTGTCTGAGTGTTTCCCAGAAACGATGTGGGCTTCATAGATAATTGGCAAACCTTCTGGAGGAAACCTGGTCTTGTTAGGAGAGACGGCATCCATCCCACTTTGGATGGAGCAGCTCTCATTTCTAGAAATATGGACAAATTTATTAAACCCCCCAAAATATGACTATCCAGAGTTGGGACCAGGAAGCAGAGTTGCAGTCTTACACGCCTCTCTGCAGCTTCTCTCCTCCTGCCACCCCCCCAAAAACCCATCTCCACTGAGACCGTGTGTCACTATCCTGGGTCTTTTGACCAAGCGTCTTGGAGTTTTAGGTTATGTTCATGTTTATGTTTAAGCCCTCTAGGTTTTCAGTTCATTTTTCATCATGCCTAGGTTGTTATAGTTCTTTGTTATTAGATTCCCCTTGTGTCTTCCAACCCCTGTTTAGTCTCCCTTGGCCTTCATGTGTTTCATGTTTGTTTTGTTGTCAAGTTCATGTAGTCATGTCTGCGTTTCATTATGTTTCCTATTTTATTTTCTAAGAGGTTCTGTGTTTTGTTTTACTCTTTCCCTGTGGCGTTGTTATGTCCATGTTGTGTCTACTGTGCCTTTCTGTCCCATGTTTCAGGTCCGTAGGTTCTGTCTCCTCGGTTGCTGTTAAGTTTGCATGTCTAGAGTTCAGTCAGTGTTTCCTGTTTTACTTTGATGGTCCGTGTCTCATCTGAGTGATTCTAGTTTTGCTTCCCTTGTCTCGTCCAGCCTGATTACTCCCAGCTGTGCTCTCCTTCTGTGTCTAATTCCCTCGTTATCCCTCTGTGTATTTAAGCCCCGTGTTTTCTCTTTGTCAGTGTCGTAGTCTCCCTCATGGCTGTATTTCCCTGTGTGTTAGTGATCCATGTCCCAGTTTAGTTTTGTTATATTTTTTCATGCCATTCTGCAATAAAGCAACTTTTTGAGTTTAATTCCTGTATGGTGAGTTTTGCATTTGGGTCCTTCTCCTGCCTGCACACAGCCAAAACATGACACTGTGTCAGCTCCCAAACAGACAAAAAACAAACTAAAAACCAGCAATAAACTATTTAAACATAAAAAAATCAAAAAGAAAGAACAATACAGTATCCACATCTGAACCAAAGAGTAAAACAATGAAATGTGGATTATTAAATATTAGGTCTCTCTCCTCCAAGTCTTTGTTAGTACATGACTTAATAATTGATCAACAAATCGATTTACTCTGCCTTACAGAAACCTGGTTGCAGCCGGATGATTATGTTAGTTTAAATGAATCAACACCCCCGAGTCATTCTAACTACCAGAAACCTCGAAGCACAGGTAGAGGGGGCAGTGTGGCAGCAATTCTTCACACCAGCCTATTAATTAAAGAAAGATCAAGACAGACTTTTAATTCATTTGAAAGTCTGATGCTTAGCCTTGTCCACCCCAGCTGTAAAACTCAGAAACCAGTCTTACTTGTTATCATCTATTGTCCACCTGGGCCTTACACAGAGTTTCTCTCTGATTTCTCAGACTTTTTATCTGATTTAGTGCTCAGCTCAGATAAAATAATTATTGTGGGTGATTTTAACATCCATGTAGATGCTAAAATGACAGCCTCAACACTGCATTTAATCTGTTATTAGACTCAATTGGCTTCTCTCACAATGTAAAAGAACCCACCCACCACTTTAATCACACTCTAGATCTTGTTTTAACATATGGCATAGAAACTGATCATTTAACAGTGTTTCCTGAAAACCCTCTGCTGTCTGATCATTTCCTGATAACATTTACATTTACAATAATTGATTACACAGCAGTGGAGAGTAGATGTCTTTCTGAAAGTGCTGTAACTAAGTTTAAGACTATAATCCACCCACTGTTATCATCTTCAATGCCCTGTACCAACATAGAGCAGAGCAGCTATCTGAACGCTACTCCAACAGAGGTCGATTATCTTGTTAAAAATTTTACCTCCTCGCTACGTATGACTCTGGATACTGTAGCTCCTGTGAAAACTAAGGTCTCAAATCATAAGTACCTGACTCCGTGGTATAATTCTCAAACACGTAGCCTAAAGCAGAAAACTCGTAAGTTGGAGAGGAAATGGCGTGTCACAAATTTAGAGGATCATCATTTAGCCTGGAGAAATAGTTTGCTGCTTTATAAGAAAGCCCTCCGCAAAGCCAGAACATCTTACTATTCGTCACTGATTGAAGAAAATAAGAACAACCCCAGGTTTCTCTTCAGCACTGTAGCCAGGCTGACAAAAAGTCAGAGCACTTTTGAGCCAACAATCCCTTTAACGTTAACTAGCAATGACTTCATGAACTTCTTCACAAATAAAATTTTTATCATTAGAGAAAAAATTACCATTAATCATCCCACAGATGTAATATTATCTACAGCTACTTTTAGTACCATCAATGTTAAGTTAGACACTTTTTCTCCAAGTGATCTTTCAGAGTTAACTTCAATAATTAATTCCTCCAAACCATCAACGTGTCTTTTAGACCTCATTCCTACAAAACTGCTCAAAGAAGTCCTGCCATTAATTAATTCTTCGATCTTAAATATGATCAACCTATCTCTAATAATCGGCTATGTACCACAGGCCTTCAAGGTGGCTGTAGTTAAAGCTTTACTCAAAAAGCCATCTCTAGACCCAGCAGTCTTAGCTAATTATAGGCCAATCTCCAACCTTCCTTTCATATCAAAAATCCTTGAAAGAGTAGTTGTCAAACAGCTAACAGATCATCTGCAGAGGAATGGCTTATTTGAAGAGTTTCAGTCAGGTTTCAGAGCTCATCACAGCACAGAAACAGCTTTAGTGAAGGTTACAAATGATCTTCTTATGCACACACATCCGCACATCGCTCCACGCCCAACACCAACAACCAGTATGTCCTATCTGATGTCACATTGATGGAATTCATGCATTTAACCACCAGCTAACATTTCATCTTATTCAATCATGATTATAGTCGTCCCACTAGGTGGCGCTCTAACCATTACTGTCAAATGGCATAACAAACATTTCTGAGCTTGAGTCTCATCATGCCTGTGACCCCTCGGAGAGATTGGACATTGTGTTTTGAGTGACAGCAGATTACTGCTTCTTGGCGAGTAATTGAAACTCCACGTGCTGCCATGACCACCCCGTTTCCCTGAACGTAAAAAGCTCCGCAATTTAACATGGCACAGGTGTGTAGTTGACACTGACCAAATATGAAGCTTATACGACCAAATCCCAAGGAGGAGTTCGAAAACGTTCGAGGCATGGAAATGGCAAACTTAGAGCCAAAATGTCACCTTCACTTCTAAATTGCGGACTTCCTGTTGGGTTTGCGTCAATGGTCCCACAGACTTTTTTGTTCGTCTTGACATGGCACACATGTGTGCCAGATTTCGTACATGTAGCTCAAACAATGTGGTCGTAGGGCTGCATTTAACAACGCATAGGTGGCGCTCTAGAGCCATTTCCCTGTGCTCATATATAAAACGATTAAAATACGAAATTTTTCACCAGACCTGATGTGTGTGCAAAATTTCATGAGTTTTTGAGCATGTTAAAGCCCTAAAAAAGGCAATTCATTTCAATGAAAAATAATAATAATAACTAGAAAGCGAAAATTTCAGAAGAAATTTTAAGTGTGCCTATGCCGCTGCTAATCAGTGTAGTTTGCCATTCATACGGCTACAAAGAGCAAAACTCAGAAGAGCAGCCATTCTCCACCATGAACTATGGTAAAAACAAACACCGCTCACGCTCCACAGATGACAGCTTACAGTTTTGGGTAAAGATGAAGTGGCTTTGTACAGCCCCGATTTGCAGACACTGTGCACACAGGTTCATGAGCAGAAGTCCCATTGTACCACGGCAGACCCGACAATGTTTGCACGAACACGCTTTGAAGCATTACGTTATGGACCACTTTTCACACATGGTTGGTGTACCCACACAGCCGGCTGTAGCTTTTCAACTCACAGCCCGACACACACCCTAAAAACAGCCGAAAGAGCACAGACTACGCCCGAGAGGCGTGATTGCAGATGCCGCTCAGGTGGGTCCACCTCCCCTGCAGCGGCACTGCAGACCACGCCACACACATCAAACATGTAAAATAAATATTTATGCACTTTCACATTGACTTTTTGTTTTTTGTTATTTTTACACAGTGTTCTGAATGATGAACAATGGTCTACAGCCAATCTTGTGTATTATTATACAAACTTTTGTTGTAAGATGCAGATAACTATTTAATAAAAAGCTAAATATTTTATATGAGAGTAAGAAAGAAAAGTATATCTTTGTGTCCCCCTTTCCCCGTTAATGCCCTACCTGGCCCCCTGGCAAAAGCTCTGCTAGATCCGCCCCTGCACAGTTACCAGCTGTCAGCTTGGTGTTTATTTGTCTCTCAGAAACAGTTCATAACTTCCCTTCAACTCATTCATGTCACCTAAAGGGTAAACCTGTTTCTCCATCACCAGTTCAGCTCTGATGATTCAGTAAGGACATCTCCTGGTTTCATCTTCATGCTCCAGCAAACATCAGCTGATACTAGAAATTAAAATCAAATGAATTCTAACAACAGCTGATCAAGCTTAAACGTGCTGCTGTTGCTTAGTGCGATAAACAAGAGCGAACAGCCGATCATTGATCAGTTTCATGATTGACGTTTCAACAAGCGAGAGAATGACAGGGGAGGCTTTGTAACGACAGAATAAATCATAATATTTTCTCTGAATGTGGGACGATTCCATTTGTACGGCAACTCTATGAACTAACCCTTATGAATACAATAAAGTTCAACGTCAGTAACTTAGCGTGCACACAGCTATATAGAAACTCCCGTGGCAGTACGATTGTAAAAGGTCAACGAAAATAAATTACACCTAAACTCGGTTTATATCTGACCCAAATAGAGTGCAGTTCATAACTTCTTACCTGAAATTCAGTTCACCTCACGCTCCTGCCTTCGGTTTCCAGCATCATCGGCCCATATAAACGAAAAATAAGTCCAGCTAAAACACAGACTGTTGGCGAGCGATCGGGTGTTGAAACGAGTTTCAGCCGCGTCACTATAAGCCAAGCCTGGGTGCTTTTTCACGAAGGGTCGCTAGCGGCACTAGCTAGCTAGCCGGCTATCAGCAACACGTAAGAGAACTGTCGCTAATATGGGATGTCTTGATAAAACGAGAAGATATTTGAAGTTTACACACCTACATTCTCGCCTGAAAATATCTTAAAAGTTTATTTTGTGACCTAGAAACACGAATAAAAGACATATAAAACGAAGTGGTGGCCGTCATTGTTTACTCTGTAGAGGGGTGCTATGAATTGTGGGATATGGAGTTTTCCACCAAGCATACACCCTTTAGGCCATACTACTCCCGGTATACCACTAGAGAGAGCCAACACACCACAAATCAAGTCTGTTTCTATGGTGCCAAAAGCAGAATATCTCAGGAGCGTAGAAATTGGCCTAAATTTGCACTAAAATCTAAATATTTCAAAAACTATAAAAGTCATAAACACCAAAAGTCATACCATACTAGTCCAGCTCCAGCCGCACAAAATGATCTAACATATGTAACAATTGTGTCAAAACTGTGCGGCAGATAAGCGCGGGAAAATTTTCACTAAAATATTAATATCTTAAAAACTATAAAAGTCATAAACACCAAAAGTCATAGCACACCATTCCAGATCCAGCCGCACAAAATGAGGTAACATATATGAAGCTTGTCTCAAAACTGTGGGGCGAGTTACGCGGCGAAATTTTAGGCGGAAAAAGGAAAAGGAAAATAACTAGAAAAAATTTGCATTTCCTGCGAAAATGCTGTGTGGATGCCTTAACGCTGAAGCTGTCTGTTGAAAAGCTGAAAAAGCTGAAAAGTTGCAAAAAGTTGTATGGTGGTGAGGAAACTGAAAATTCTGCTGAAAACAAGTGAAGAAGGAGAGATTTTTGCTTAAAAGTGGTGAAAAGCAAAAAATTCTACTGCAAAGGGGTAAAGACAGCGAAATTTTGCTAAAAAAGTGGTGAAAAAAAACCAAACAATGTTGCCATGAGCAGGATTCGAACCCGGCCCTCCTGGTCTCAAGATAGCCACTCATCTCACTGAGCCAAACTCGTTCTCCCAACGAAGAGGTGGAGAGACTGACAATTTTGCTGAAACGAGCAGAAGCTGCTGAGAATTGTGCCGATAAGAGGTGAAAAGGCTGAAAATTTTGCAGAAAAGAGGTGTATCAGCAGAATTTCTGCTGAAAAGAGGCAGAACAACCTGGTTCTGCTCAAATTCACCAATCAGAGGTACTGCTTCTGTCTGCTTCATCAGGCTGTGTACTTGTATGTATTTCTGCCATGGAGCGTTAACAAGAATCTGAGGTCCATATTTTATAGCACACATTAGCAGAAATAGCAGAATTTTTTTAAAGTTTGAACATAGTATTCATAATATAACATAGTCTTTCTTCTAAATCATAATATTTGAACCAAATGATAGTATTTCTGCCAAATCACAGTATTTCTGGTAAATCAGTGTTTGTGCCAAATCACAGTATTTGTACCAAATCATGGCACTTGTGACAAATCATAGTTGTTACTGAATCTGTGCTAAAACATAGCATTTCTGCTAAAACGTAGTATTTATACTAAATAATATTTTTTCTTACAAATCATAACATTTGTGCTGAAACATAGAAAATTCTGCCAAATCATAGTATTTGAGCCAAATCATACAATTTGTGCTGAAACATTATGTATGATTTATTATTTAGCAGACACACTGGGACTTGGTAGAAATACTATGATTTACATGAAATACTTTGAAATTTCTGAAATTTCTGCTCAAAGGCGGCTATTCATTTCCCTGAGCCAAAGTCATTCTTACAAAGAAGAGGTGGAGAGACGGACAATTCTGCTGAAATGAGCAGAAGCTGCTGACAATTGTGCTAATAAGAGGTGAAAAGGCTGAAAATTTTGCAGAAAAGAGGTGAATCAGCAGAATTTCTGCAGAAGAGGCAAAGAAGCAGAAACTTGCGCTGAAAAGAGATGAATCAGCAGAGTTTCTGCTCAAAAGAGTTGTCTTTTTTCTGAATACAGCCAAAAAAGCTGGAATTTGTGCTGAAAAGGGGTGAAAAAAATGAAAATTTTGCTGAAAA